>NC_059173.1:65066475-65193975 GCF_019923935.1 Bubalus bubalis
AGTCTTAACAAATTCTATTAAATTGCCCAAGGTTACATAGCTCCAAAGAAAGTAAGCTTTGTGAAAGTTTTTGTGTTAGTATTGCAAATGTTTTGCACAGGCGAGGAGACCAACTTTCCAGAACTGCATCTGCTAAACTTGCTTAAATTATCATCAAAACTACCTATTTACCAGTAATAAATATATAAAGAATATTGTTCTTAAATATTTTAAATATATGATTATATTCTCCTAATGAACATATTATTCTAAGATATTATATTCCTTTCATCAACGCTTCAAGAACTATTCAGTTTTCAAAGCCAAGATCATAGGGCTGTACTGTTCTATTACAAATAAAACTAAAATTTTACTTTTTGATATATGAATTTTTCAGTTTATACTGATTTCTACTTCTTTTCACAGCCTCTATTTTTCTATTATTTTATCATATTTACTATAATTCTGTCACCTTTACATATTTTAAAAAGTATTGTATTAGTTGAAAACTGGTTTTATAGCTTTAAAAATTTTGTGAAAATTTAATTGATCAGTTTTCCATTCTGCTGCCCCAGATCCATCTGCTGAAGCTGAACGAAGCCTTTTTTGGAGGAATGATGGAAAAGAAAGCACGCATTTCCAGGAGGGGTTCTGACTGTCGAGGCCACTAAGAATGAAGGGTGAGGGGCGGGCACTAGAAGGCCAGGTCGGAGGATGAAGATGGATCATGGTCATCACAGCCCTGGTAGGCCCTCAATCCATGAAAGACACAGTGAGGCAACAGAAATAAACACATTGGTTTGGGGTAATTTATTACAGCAGAGAATTGTTTTTCAGCAAATTGAGCTCAGTTCCTAAGAAAATGTCATGCATATTAGTAGAGGCTTCATAAATACATGAACGCCTATGTTAAAATTTCATACAACGCAAAACTAAGTATCATATTATGTATTTCAAGAACAATCTTTAATTGGACAGGTAAATGTATTTCCTATAAATCATATTTTTTAAAAATAACAAGAGCACATGAGTTCTATTGTAGGGGTTACTTAGTTGTTCCATTTATGATACCCCAAAACATCTTCTGAAGGATTGCTGATGTACTTTAAAAAACAAAAATCCAACTATGGGGAAAGAACAAGAAAAGGATTCAGGAATATTAGAATCCATAACAAGTATCTTCAATAAAGTGACTTACTTATTAAAATATATTTAGAATATAAAAGTAATAAATATTATTTTGGAAGTTTATGAAAATTAAGAAATCAACTACTATTTTCCTCAGCAGCATTTTACTAACAGGTTAGTTAGTATGTAAATCTCAGTGGTCAGTAGGTAAATATCAGAGTGAACCATAATTTAATCATTCCATATGCATTTATGCTTCTTTACAACTTCAACTAAGTTTCTACACGTAATGTTTTACTTTTAGATGGTTGGCCAAAAACTTTGATGAGTTAAAAGTTATCTTCCATTTGGGTGTTCATTCATAATAAGTTACTGTTTCTAGGGCATCAAATAAAAACTTCAAGCCTTTATTTGCTGCTCAGTAAGAGGCAATTAACCTTACATGGAAAACAGTTCTTTCACTGAAAGACTCTATCATTATCTTTGCTTCTCACAATGGGATTATCCAGACTTTGTATAAGATTGGATATTCAGTTATATTATAAAATACTTACAACAAAATAAATATGTAAATAAATATCTAAATATGTACAGTTTATATATATGGATAAACATATTGAATCAGAACAACTGATAAAACTTGGAGGGCAAAGCTGGATTCAAACAGTAAGGATCTCATATGTTATACATCAGAGTGGCATTTTAACTAACTAACAAAATTACATTTTAAGCACCAGAAAAAAGTTTAAAATTTTTACTATCATGCTTGGTGTTTAAAAAACAGAATACAGAAAGTAGTTTGTACTAAGATCCAAAGAAATAAAGTCAGAAAGCTAAGAACATCATGTCTGTCTCCATGCTAATAACTGTGTACCCTACAATTATATATACACAGACACACTTGCCAAAGCCCCTAGTAAGCTGCCCTAATTTTAAAAGAAATTTCTGTTCCTTTGACAATCAACTTCACATTTACATAATTTTTACAGGAAATTATCAAAAGTTCACCATTAGCTGACTTATTAGTGGCTGTATATTCAGCATATTTGTGGAATGAACAAGATACATGTAATAGAAAGGCAGGACCTTCTGACTGACATCCAGCTGGTGCCTTAGCAGCGAGAGATGTGCATGAGACAGGATGAGGAAGAAAAGTATCTTGCTAAGAAGACGTTATGGTAGAACCAAGACTCTACAACTGTGGGTTTAACAGGGAAAAGGGAGGGGAACAAAATGGAGGAAGAAAAATAAGCACAGGTAGTTTGATTAAAGGGAGGTTCCCCCACATCCCTTTTCAAATAATATAATAAATCTTGAAAGTTCAAATTACTTGGCATTTCTGGCACTGAGCTGGAGCAAGGAAGCAAACTCTAGGAAATATGATCAGAAAGGCAAGAATTACAAAAGCTAGGAAAGAAATCAGAATTTAATAATCAGCTAAAAGATTAGACCAAAAAATATACTCCAAATTTTGCTTATTTTCTACCCCCTAAAAAGAAGAAAATTATTAGCATCTAACTGAAACCACAGACATGAGAAATCCTAAAATGTTTTTAGCAAATGAAGAGTGGTAAATGGAAATTAACAACACAGAATCAATCGTAACTAAAGAAGTATGAAATGAGCTGGATTTAGAAAAGGCAGAGGAACAAGAGATCAAATTGCCAACATCCGTTGGGTCGTAGAAAAAGCAAGAGAATTCCAGAAAAAAATCTACTTCTGCTTCATTGACTACACTAAAGCTGTTGGTTATGTGGATCACAACAAACTGGCAAACTCATAAAGAGATGGGAATACTAGACCACCTTACCTGCCTTTTGTGAAACCTGTATGCAGGTCAAGAAGCAACAGTTAGAAGTGAACATGGAACAACAGACTGGTACAAAATTGGGAAAGGAGGACATCAAGGCTGTATATTGTCACCCTGTTTATTTAACTTATATGTAGAGTACAACATGCAAAATGGCAAGCTGGATGAATCATAAGCTGGAATCAAGATTCCAGGGAGAAATATCAATAACTTCAGATATGCAGATGACACCATCCCTTATGGCAAAAAGCAAAGAGGAACTAAGGAGCCTCTTGATGAAGGTGAAAGAGGGCAGTGAAAAAGCTGGCTTAAAACTCAACTTTCAAAAAACTAAGATCATGGCATCTGGTCCCATCACTTCATGGCAAATAGATGGGGAAACAATGGCAACACTGACAGACTTTATTTTCTTGGGCTCCAAAATCACTGCAGCCATGAAATTAAAAGATGTTTGCTCCTTGAAAGAAAAGCTATGACAAAACTAGACAGTATATTAAAAAGCAGAGACATTACTTTGAAACTATTACTTTGCCAACTTAAAGCTATGGTTTTTCCAGTAGTCATGTATGGATGTGAGAGTTGGACCATTAAGGAGGCTGAGCGCTGAAGAATTGATGCTTTAGAACTGTGGCGCTGGAGATGACTCTTGCGAGTCCCTTGGAGATTAAACCAGTCAATCCTAGAGGACATCGACCCTGAATATTCTGAGGCTAAGGCTGAAGCTACAATACTTTGGCCACCTGATGCGAAGAGGTGACTCATTGGAAAAGACCCTGGTGCTGCAAAAGACTGAAGGCAGCAGCAGAAGGGGACGACAGAGATGAGATGGTAGGATGCCATCACCAACTCACTGGACATGAGTTTCAGCAGACTCCAGGAGATGGTGAAGGACAGGGACGCATGCCATGCTGCAGTCCCTGGGGTTGTAAAGAGTTGGACATGACTGAGCAACTGAACAACAAATGAAATACTATTGATATTTCTTTTAAAAACCTCATCAACATACTTTTAAAATATAACAATAATCAAAAGGGCTTTTATAGGTTCATTGCTCATCTTAGTTCTTCTAACCCTAATTTTCCCATAATATGTTAAATTCTTAAAAAAAATTTCTACTACCAGTGAGGCTTGTAAATAATGTAACACTCTGCATAAGGTAATAGCAACTCTTCTAAATAATGTTCACTATTACTTTAAAAACAAAATTTACTAGGGCAGCAAGAAAAAAAATGAGCTTTCTTTACATCATAGACAACATATTAAGCAAAATATTTACACATTCACTCATTTCCAAAAAATTAATTGTTTTGAAAGCCCACTCTGTGCCAGACAATGTTCTCAAATCTGGAGATCAGAAATCACCATTTCAGATACATGCCATAAACACGGCTTCTCACTAATGATGCTAACTTTGATCACTGGGGTAAGTTACATGTTGGACAGTTCTCCACCATGCAATAACTCAACCCTCTCCATCCCCTACTGCACTCTTTCAGAAGCAAGTTACCAAACAGAGCCCACACTCCAAGGGCGCACAGTTATAGTATACTTTCTTTAGAAGCAAGTACCTACTAAATTAGCTGGAATTCTTCAGAAAGGCCTATTTCTCTTTTCCTTCCTATCTATTCACTCAGGTATTCATGTATATCAATATGGACTCAATTTTTACACTTTGGGTTATAACCTAATACTAATTTATTTGTTTTGTTGGTCAAATTGCTCCAGCTTTGGCCATAGAAATTCTTACACGTGGCTCTAAGTCCCTCTGACATAACCCCATTCTACTTTGTGGGCGCTCCCTTACCTTCTGGGCACTACAATATGCCCAGGGTCATCTTGTATAGCCTTTGCTCTAGCCTGAGAATCAGCCATTTCGCTCCTTTCACGGGAGACTGGCTTTAGAAGCTAAAAATCTGGGAACTGAGAATGCTCATTGCTACTCGGGTATCATTGCTTCTAGCCCCTCTCAGCAGACAAAGCTAAAAAATACGTGTATATACATTAACCTCTGTAAAGACACATATCTATAACTTATCTCTGTATATATCCATTTCTATCTATAAGCAGCTAAACACAGAGTTCATACTGAAGTCTCAGACTCTCTCATTTAGTATGACATGATTCTTTGAGACTAAGAGGAAGAAATTTTGATGAGAAGTAGGATATTTTCATGGTCTCACTACAGACTGCTTACTAATTGCAAAGGAGAAAATAATAAATATACTGGAAATATTGGACAACACTCTGACAGGCTGATCAAAATTAAAAAATGCATTGAAGAACACATGGAAACTGTATACCTCACCATGTGAAATTCTGAGAAAGAAATATGACTTATGCAATATTCCAACTAGATGCATAACTTGAACCTAAATCATAAAAGTATATAAATTCAAAGAAGTTCTTATTCTTTTTAAAAAGTGAGGGGGGGGGGGGACTCTATTCTCCAAAATTGTTGATGTGAGAAGAAAACAAAGAAAAGCTGTGGAAATGTTTCAGATTAAAGGAGACTAAAGAAATTAAATGTAATACCTAATCCTAGACTAGATCCTATATCGGAAGAAAAACATTATTTGGTCAACTGATGAAAGTGAAATATAGATGACATATTAAAGTATTATAACAATGCCAAATTTCATAAATTTGATAATTAATGTGGTTATATAAATAATAGGCCTATTCCTAGAAACTATACACTGAAACATTTAGGAATAAAGGAGCATATTGTATACAAAGGGTATGGGGAAAAAAGTGTACATTTATATACATATAAATATTTATAGCCTGGAGGAGGTCATGGCAACCCACTTCAATATTCTTGTCTGGAGAATCCCATGGACAGAGGAGCTTGGCAGGCTACAGTCCACAGGGTTGCAGAGTCTGACATGACAGAAGTGACTTAGCACGCATACACATATTTATACACATATATATTTATAACCCCCCATATAAATATAAATATATATATATGGAAAGAGAATATGAATGAGGAAATGCTAAAACAAAAGAGGCAAAATGTTAGAGGTAGGTACATTCAAGTAAGTTTTTTGAAAGAACATGTTCTGCATCTCATGTAAGATAAGCATATGACATATATCTCACAAGCCTGAGCCAACATTAGTGAAGTATGGGCTTTGGAATATTTTCCAGAAATAGTTACTTTTTCATATGAAATAAAGGATATTTTTGTAAAAGGGTAACACTGACTGACCTCCAAATATGATTTCAGTATTGCCTCTGAATGATATATATTTATAAAGTATCACAAACACAACTTTGGCCTCTTCTTAAAGGAGTTTTAAGGTTCACCCATTAAGAACTCTAAATTGATACTTAGAGAACAGCACATAGGTCTACAGTCATAATTCAAATCATTACCAATTAAAAGAATTACCAGTTACCAATAGTAAGTGTTACCTGAAACTACAATAATAATTTACAAAGAAGGATTTTCTACTTCAAATTACAAATAATAAAATTCTTCCTGAGAATTTTGTCACAAGCCTCATATTTGTAGTCTACTAAACATGATGTAACTGTTTTATTCTGGAAACAGTGAAGAACTCTCCTAAATGAGAACTTTTTCTAAATAATGAAAGATTTAATAACACTGTATTCTTTTAGGTGAAAACCTTTCTAAACCATGATGATATTCTGGTAGGCAGAATTACACTCCTTCATAAAGATGTCAACATTCTAACACCTGAAACTCAGGAATATGGTCTCTTGAACACGGCAAAAAGGAATTAAGGTTGTAGGTCAGTCAGTCAGTTCACTTGCTCAGTTGTGTCCAATTCTTTGAGACCCCATGAATCACAGCATGCCAGGCCTCCCTGTCCATCACCAACTCCCAGAGTTCACTCAGACTCACGTCCATCGAGTCAGTGATGCCATCCAGCCATCTCATCCTCTGTCGTCCCCTTCTCCTCCTGTCCCCAATCCCTCCCAGCATCAGAGTCTTTTCCAATGAGTCAACTCTTTGCATGAGGTGGCCAAAGTACTGGAGTTTTAGCTTTAGCATCAGTCCTTCCAAAGAACACCCAGGGCTGATCTCCTTCAGAATGGACCGATTTGATCTCCCTGCAGTCCAAGGGATTCTCAAGATTCTTCTCCAACACCACAGTTCTAAAGCATCAATTCTTCGGCACTCAGCTTTCTTCACAGTCCAACTCTCACATCCATACAAGACCACTGGAAAAACCATAGCTTTGACTAGATGGACCTTTCTTGGCAAAGTAATGTCTCTGCGTTTCAATAGGCTATGTAGGTTGGTCATAACTTTTCTTCCAAGGAGTAAGCATCTTTTAATTTCATGGCTGAAGTCACCATCTGCAGTGATTTTGGAGCCCAGAAAAATGAAGTCTGACACTGTTTCCACCGTTTCCCCATCTATTTCCCATGAAGTAATGGGACCAGATGCCATGATCTTAGTTTTCTAAATGTTGAGCTTAAACCAACTTTCTCACTCTCCTCTTTCACTTTCATCAAAAGGCTTTTTAGTTCCTCTTCACTTTCTGGCATAAGGGTGGTGTAATCTGCATATCTGAGGTTATTGATATTTCTCCCAGCAATCTTGATTCCACCTTGTGTTTCTTCTAGCCCAGCGTTTCTCATGATGTACTCTGCATAGAAGTTAAATAAGCAGGGTGACAATATACAGCCTTGACATACTCCTTTTCCTATTTGGAACCAGTGTGTTGTTCCATGTCCAGTTCTAACTGTAATAGAGGGCAAAAACACTGAAACCATAATCACAGAAAACTAGTCAATCTGATCATACTAGGACCATAACCTTGTCTAACTCAGTGAAACTAAGCCATGCCTGTGGGGCCACCCAAGAAGGGCAGGTCATGGTGGAGAGGTCTGATAGAATGTGGTCCACTGGAGAAGGGAATGGCAAACCACATCAGTATTCTTGCCTTGAGAACCCCATGAACAGTATGAAAAGGCAAAATGATAGGATACTGAAAGAGAAACTCCCCAGGTCAGTAGGTGCCCAATATGCTACTGGAGATCAGTGGAGAAATAACTCCAGAAAGAATGAAAAGATGGAGCCAAAGCAAAAGCAATACCCAGGTGTGGACGTGACTGGTGATAGAAGCAAGGTCCGATGCTATAAAGAGCAATATTGCATAGGAACCTGGAATGTCAGGTCCATGAATGAGGGAAAATCGGAAGTGGTCAAACAGGAGATGGCAAGAGTGAACGTCAACATTCTAGGAATCAGCAAACTAAAATGGACTGGAACGGGTGAATTTAACTCAGATGACCATTATATCTACTACTGTGGGCAGGAACCCCTTAGAGGAAATGGAGTAGCCATCATGATCAACAAAAGAGTCCAAAACGCAGTACTTGGATGCAATCTCAAAAACGACAGAATGATCTCTGTTCCTTTCCAAGGCAAACCATTCAATACCACAGTAATCAAAGTCTATGCCCCAACCAGTAACACTGAAGAAGCTGCAGTTGAACGGTTCTATGAAGACGTACAAGACCTTCTAGAACTAACACCCAAAAAAGATGTCCTTTTCATTATAGGGGACTGGAATGCAAAAGTAGGAAGTCAAGAAACACCTGGAGTAATAGGCAACTTTGGCCTTGGAATACGGAATGAAGCAGGGCAAAGGCTAATAGAGTTTTGCCAAGAAAACGCACTGGTCATAGCAAACACCCTCTTCCAACAACACAAGAGAAGATCTACACATGGATATCACCAGATGGTCAATACTGAAATCAGACTGATTATATTCTTTACAGCCAAAGATGGAAAAGCTCTATACAGTCAGCAAAAACAAGACCAGGAGCTGACTGGCTCAGATCATGAACTCCTTATTGCCAAATTCAGACTTAAATTGAAGAAAGTGCAGAAAACCACTAGACCATTCAGGTATGACCTAAATCGAATCCTTTATGATTATACAGTAGAGGTGACAAATAGATTTAAGGGTCTACAGTTAGACCTAATTGATATTTATAGGACATTTCATCCCAAAACAATGAATGTCACCTTTTTCTCAAGCGCACATGGAAACTTCTCCAGGATAGATCACATCCTGGGCCATAAAGCTACCCTTGGTAAATTCAAAAAAATTGAAATCATTCCAAGCATCTTTTCTGACCACAATGCAGTAAGATTAGATCTCAATTACAGGAGAAAAACTATTAAAAAGTTCAACATATGGAGGCTGAACAACACGCTGCTGAATAACCAACAAATCACAGAAGAAATCAAAAAAGAAATCAAAATTTGCATAGAAACGAATGAAAATGAAAACACAACAACCCAAAACCTGTGGGACACGGTAAAAGCAGTCCTACGGGGAAAGTTCATGGCAATACAGGCATACCTCAAGAAACAAGAAAAAAGTCAAATAAATAACCTAACTCTACACCTAAAGCAACTAGAAAAGGAAGAAATGAAGAACCCCAGGGTTAGTAGAAGGAAAGAAATCTTAAAAATTAGGGCAGAAATACATGCAAAAGAAACAAAAGAGATCATAGCAAAAATCAACAAAACCAAAAGCTGGTTCTTCGAAAGGATAAATAAAATTCACAAACCATTAGCCAGACTCATCAAGAAACAAAGGGAGAAATATCAAATCAATAAAATTAGAAACGAAAATGGAGAGATCACAACAGACAACACAGAAATACAAAGGATCATAAGAGACTACTATCAACAATTATATGCCAATAAAATGGACAATGTGGAAGAAATGGACAAATTCTTAGAAAAGTACAACTTTCCAAAACTCGACCAGGAAGAAATAGAAAATCTTAACAGACCCATCACAAGCACGGAAATTGAAACTGTAATCAAAAATCTTCCAGCAAACAAAAACCCAGGTCCAGTCAGCTTCACAGCTGAATTCTACAAAAATTTAGAGAAGAGCTAACACCTATCCTGCTCAAACTCTTCCAGAAAATTGCAGAGGAAGGTAAACTTCCAAACTCATTCTATGAGGCCACCATCACCCTAATACCAAAACCTGACAAAGATCCCACAAAAAAAGAAAACTACAGGCCAATATCACTGATGAACATAGATGCAAAAATCCTTAACAAAATTCTAGCAATCAGAATCCAACAACACATTAAAAAGATCATACACCATGACCAAGTGGGCTTTATCCCAGGGATGCAAGGATTCTTCAATATCCGCAAATCAATCAATGTAATACACCACATTAACAAATTGAAAAATAAAAACCATATGATTATCTCAATAGATGCAGAGAAAGCCTTTGACAAAATACAACATCCATTTGTGATAAAAACTCTCCAGAAAGCAGGAATAGAAGGAACATACCTCAACATAATAAAAGCTATATATGACAAACCCACAGCAAACATTATCCTCAATGGTGAAAAATTGAAAGCATTTCCTCTAAAGTCAGGAACAAGACAAGGGGTGCCCACTTTCACCATTACTATTCAACATAGTTTTGGAAGTTTTGGCCACAGGAATCAGAGCAGAAAAAGAAATAAAAGGAATCCAAATTGGAAAAGAAGAAGCAAAACTCTCACTATTTGCAGATGACATGATCCTCTACATAGAAAACCCTAAAGACTCCACCAGAAAATTACTAGAACTAATCAATGACTATAGTAAAGTTGCAGGATATAAAATCAACACACAGAAATCCCTTGCATTCCTATACACTAATAATGAGAAAACAGAAAGAGAAATTAAGGAAACAATTCCATTCACCATTGCAACGGAAAGAATAAAATACTTAGGACTATATCTACCTGAAGAAACTAAGGACCTATATATAGAAAACTATAAAACACTGGTGAAAGAAATCAAAGAGGACACTAATAGATGGAGAAATATACCATGTTCATGGATCAGAAGAATCAATATAGTGAAAATGAGTATACTACCCAAAGCAATTTATAGATTCAATGCAATCCCTATCAAGCTACCAACAGTATTCTTCACAGAGCTAGAACAAATAATTTCACAATTTGTATGCAAATACAAAAAACCTCGAATAGCCAAAGCTATCTTGAGAAAGAAGAAGGGAACTGGGGGAATCAACCTACCTGATTTCAGGCTCTATTACAAAGCCACAGTTATCAAGACAGTATGGTACTGGCACAAAGACAGAAAGATTGATCAATGGAACAAAATAGAAAGCCCAGAGATAAATCCACGCACATATGGACACCTTATCTTTGACAAAGGAGGCAAGAATATACAATGGATTAAAGACAATCTCTTTAACAAGTGGTGCTGGGAAAACTGGTCAACCACTTGTAAAAGAATGAAACTAGAACACTTTCTAACACCATACACAAAAATAAACTCAAAATGGATTAAAGATCTCAACATAAGACCAGAAACTATAAAACTCCTAGAGGAGAACATAAGCAAAACACTCTCTGACATACATCACAGCAGGATCCTCTATGACCCACCTCCCAGAATATTGGAAATAAAAGCAAAAATAAACAAATGGGACCTAATTAACCTTAAAAGCTTCTGCACATCAAAGGAAACTATTAGCAAGGTGACAAGACAGCCTTCAGAATGGGAGAAGATAATAGCAAATGAAGCAACTGACAAACAACTCATCTCAAAAATATACAAGCAACTCCTACAGCTCCACTCCAGAAAAATAAATGACCCAATCAAAAACTGGGCCAAAGAACTAAATAGACATTTCTCCAAAGAAGACATACAGATGGCTAACAAACACATGAAAAGATGCTCAACATCACTCATTATCAGAGAAATGCAAATCAAAACCACTATGAGGTACCATTTCACACCAGTCAGAATGGCTGCGATGCAAAAGTCTACAAATAATAAATGCTGGAGAGGGTGTGGAGAAAAGGGAAGCCTCTTACCCTGTTGGTGGGAATGCAAACTAGTACAGCCACTATGGAGAACAGTGTGGAGATTCCTTAAAAAACTGGAAATGGAACTGCCTTATGACCCAGCAATCCCACTGCTGGGCATACACACTGAGGAAACCAGAAGGGAAAGAGACACGTGTACCCCAATGTTCATCGCAGCACTGTTTGTAATAGCCAGGACATGGAAGCAACCTAGATGTCCATCAACAGATGAATGGATAAGAAAGCTATGGTACATATACACAATGGAGTATTACTCAGCCATTAAAAAGAATACATTTGAATCAGTTCTAATGAGGTGGATGAAACTGGAGCCTATTATACAGAATGAAGTAAGCCAGAAAGAAAAACACCAATACAGTATACTAACGTATATATATGGAATTTAGAAAGATGGTAACAATAACCCTGTGTATGAGACAGCAAAAGAGACACTGATGTATAGAACAGTCTTATGGACTCTTTGGGAGAGGGAGAGGGTGGGAAGATTTGGGAGAATGGCATTGAAACATGTAACATATCATGTATGAAACGAGTTGCCAGTCCAGGTTCAATGCACGATCCTGGATGCTTGGGGCTAGTGCACTGGGATGACCCAGAGGGATGGTATGGGGAGGGAGGAGGGAGTAGGGTTCAGGATGGGGAACATATGTATACCTGTGGCGGATTCATTTTGATATTTGGTAAAACTAATACAATTATGTAAATTTTAAAAATAAAATTAAAAAAAAAAAGATTTAAGGGTCTAGATCTGATAGACAGAGTGCCTGATGAACTATGGACTGAGGTTCGTGACATCATACAGGAGACAGGGATCAAGACCATCCCCAAGGAAAAGAAATGCAAAAAGCAAATTGGCTGTCTGGGGAGGCCTTACAAATAGCTGTGAAAAGAAGAGAAGTGAAAAGCAAAGGAGAAAAGGAAAGATATAAGCATCTGAATGCAGAGTTCCAAAGAATAGCAAAGAGATAAGAAAGCCTTCCTCAGCGATCAATGCAAAGCAATAGAGGAAAACAACAGAATGGGAAAGACTAGAGATCTCTTCAAGAAAATCAGAGATACCAAGGGAACATTTCATGCAAAGATGGGCTCGATAAAGGACAGAAATGGTGTGGACTTAACAGAAGCAGAAGATATTAAGAAGAGGTGGCAGGAATACACAGAAGAACTGTACAAAAAAGATCTTCACGACCCAGATAATCACGATGGTGTGATCACTGACCTAGAGCCAGACATCCTGGAATGTGAAGTCAAGTGGGCCTTAGAGAAAGCATCACTACGAACAAATCTAGTGGAGGTGATAGAATTCCAGTGGAGCTATTTCAAATCCTGAAAGATGATGCTGTGAAAGTGTTGCACTCAATATGCCAGCAAATTTGGAAAACTCAGCAGTGCCCACGGGACTGGAAAAGGTCAGTTTTCACTCCCATCCCAAAGAAAGGAAATGCCAAAGAATGCTCAAACTACCGTACAATTGCACTCATCTCACACGCTAGTAAAGTAATGCTCAAAATTCTCCAAGCCAGGCTTCAGCAGTACGTGAACCGTGAACTTCCAGATGTTCAAGGTGGTTTTAGAAAAGGCAGAGGAACCAGAGATCAAATTGCCAACATTCACTGGATCATCGAAAAAGCAAGAGAGTTCCAGAAAAACATCTATTTCTGCTTTATTGACTAGGCCAAAGACTTTGACTCTGTGGATCACAATAAACTATGGAAAATTCTGAAAGAGATGGGAATACCAGACCACCTGACCTGCCTCTTGAGAAACCTATACACAGGTTCCAGGTGGAATTAGGTTAATAACAAGCTGACCCCCAAATAAGATTAACCTAGATTATCCAGTGCACCCAATGTAATTACAGGGGTCCTTCAAAGTGGAAGAGGGGGGAGAAGGGTAGTAGGTCAGAGGAATGTGATGGAAAAGGCACTCAACCAATGGTATCTGACTTTGAAGGTGGAGGACGGGGGCCATGAGCCAAGGCATATGGGAGGTCTCTAGAAGGTGGAAAGACAAGGAAACAAATCCTTCCCCCAGAGCTTCTAGAAAAGAATGTAGCCCTGCCAACACCTTATTTTAGCTCAGGGAGACATGTATTGTTCAAGCCACTACATTTTTTGGTAATTTTTACAGCACCAATACAAAACTAATAGATGTATTTTTTCCTTTATTGAGCAGCTTCATAAATCGTTCAGTCACATGTGATTCTGTGACCCCATGGACTCCTCTGATTCCCTTCTTCAGGGGATCTTCCCAACTCAGGGATGGAACCTGGGTCCTCTGCATTGCAGGCAAGTTCTTTACCATCTGAGCTACAAGGGATGTTTAATAAATACATATATGGGTTTCCCAGTGGCACAGTCATAGATACCAGAGATGTGGGTTTGTTCCTGGGTACGGAAGATTCCCTGGAAGAAGAAATGGCAATCCACCCAGTAATCTTGCCTGGGAAATCCCATGGATAGCGGAGCCAAACGGACTACAGTCCACGGGGCTGCACAGAGTTGGACACAACTAAGATACTGAGCGCGCACACACACACACACACACCATAACTGGGGGCACACACTATCCATCTACCTACACACACGCGCAAAGTCTCTTCAGTAGAATCCGACTCTGAGACCCTATGGACGGTAGCCCGCCAGGCTCCTCTGTCTGTTGGATTCTCTAGGCAAGAATCCTGGAGTGGGTTGCCATGCCTTCACCATGTGGTCTTTTGACAATGAGACTGTTGCATTATTATCTGTCCCTGACTGTTCTTCCTCTACTGTGAATGACTTTGCTCTCATCACTCTCCACATCCCTGACTGTGCCTCAGTCTCTACTATTCTCCTTCCCACTCAGTCCCCCTTTTAATTCTTTCCTGTTAGTATTGGTCAAGCATTTCAGAAAGATCTTGGCTCTTGCAGAAAGCCTGGCCTTAAATGCACAAAGCTATTCAATGCCTTTTTTCCTAGTCTGCAAATCTACCAATCAGCATATAACAGTCTGCTCACCTCAGCTCTTCTCACTGTTGCTGAGTATTCACTGGCTGTTTTCCAAGGATATTTCTCCCCCTATTTGCAATCTGAACCTTGAATTTTTCTGGGAATTTACTGAACACTAAATACATTTACTCTGTGTGCAAACTTGAATAGGAAAGAAGCAAACTTAATGAGAGTATAGTTATACACATACTCGCACACTGCTATAGGCAGCTGTGATAAATGGCAATGTAAGTGCATATTCACTTTCCCTGCAGGTAGGCACCCCTGCCCTGTATGTTCTCAGTAACTGTTTAACAGACACATGAGAAAACAAGCTCTTAACTTCATAGTGTGAAAGTTGTAGGAAGCAGAGAGAACAAAACAAAGTCAAAAAGCACGAAGTATTGAAACAGCAACAATACACATTTAATATGCAATACATGTTCTTAAAACTTACCTGCATTCAATACATTAAAGCCTTCAAACACTTAAACAGAACAAATATTATTAACTGAGAGCTCTGAGATATTCAAAAGTAAGTCTTATTCATTTCTTATGAATAAGATGTCTTATGTCTTACGTTTTATTCATTTCTGTTTCCCTGCTGCCCAGAATTAGGTTTTTTTCAATCTTACTACAGATTTGTATAAAAGCATAGATCTTGGCAATCTAACAATAATAAAACTTATCAACTAGCATCATATAATCACAGGAGTGAAAAAGGGTATTTTTTTCTCAAATTATTTTAAAAAAAATTTTGGCCACACTGTGTAGCATATGCCCCATCAGGGACTGAACACACGCCCTGCCCCCTGCAGTGGAAGTTCACAGTCATAACCCCTGGACCACCAGGGAATTCCAGTAATACAGGAATGTGTGGTTTCCCAGGAGGAGGGGGAGCTGCCACGGGGCTTGTGGGATCTTAGTTCCCTGGCCAAGGATCACACCAGCATTCTGAGGGGTGGAAGTACAGTCTTAACCACTGGACCGCCAGGGAAGTCCCTACCTACGTTTCGTATTGATCACACACAACACTGTAGAGTAGCAGCATATGAATTACAGTTTTACATGTATTTTTTATATGACAACTCTCAAGGTAATTCCAGCTGACAATTTCCATGCAAAGTATAAGCAGCACATAATGGAAACCTGGTTTAATTCTTTAATATACAAAAGACAATAAAATATGGTAAAGCTATACAACCTGAGTTATTTAAAAACAAATTAGATTTTCAAAGTTATTTATTTACATATTCAAATATTTAAATTTGCTGAATATTAATAAAATAATGAAGGAAATTAAATCCCTTAAAAGTTAACCACTATTATTCTAACTATTCCATTTTATGCTCTTTTTTGCTCCTTCTCTTCAAGTCTTTCTTCATGAATATAACATAATCTTAATGTATGTAAATCACAGCAGAAATGATTTTGTGTTATTTTTTCACTTAAAATTTCTTTTGAAATACTTTAAATATGACTAATGCTCTAATTATATAAATCTGTCACTTCAATTCCCTTATAAAAAACTTGTAAAAAAGAATCACAGAATCATATGGCATTTTTATGAGACTGGAATATTAACTTACTATATCTAAATTATATCTGAAAGAGTCAAAGGTATAAGATAATTAATGAATGAATAAAATGTGATTTAATAAACCATAAAATGAAAGACTCATTTCAAAAAAAAGTTATTTTAGGATCTTATTGGACTTTCTTCTAATTAAAGATTTCCAATTAAACTATTTAGGAAAAGCTGCAAAGTAATTTAAATTTTAAAAGTTCAAAGAAGATCAATAATTGATATTGATTTCAGACTAAAATGTTTTCAGTAATACAAATAGTAATTACCATGACAAATTTTTTGGTTAAATGTGCATTGATCTTTATTGAATAAGTGAGAACTTGAATAACTAAATTCCTGCAAGCCAAATATATGGATATGAGTTTTAAAAATACACAAAGTATTGCAGCACTTATAAAACAGAACGCCATCAACTTCCACGTAAAAGCTGAAATCCAAAAAGAAATTGAAATTGATGCCAGTTTACTTCTGAGAGCTTACTATATTTGGTAAACTGCTTCCTGTTTGATAACACAGTGGTTTCAATTTTATATAAAGACTCATTATAAGCCACAATGTTTCCTAAATATAAAATATGCATTTTATTAACTCCATTTCCTTTTTACAAACAGCCATGGATGTAACTACCAATCACTTTAAAACCAAATTTACATTTCAAGCCTTTTTCTAATGATTTAGTACGTATTACTTTGGAAATTTCCTAACCAGACTACATAACAGTTTACACTGCAACCATCTCTTAAAACTTGCATAAGATGATGATAATGACAACTGCTATTTGGTCCTCCATGAATTTAAAAAGGAAAGCAAAACAAACAGAAACACAAGCCTGGGGTCTCTTAATCCATCTGCATTGTCTGATCATGTCACATTTCAGAGTAGTATATACCAAGCTTTCTCCTCTTCTGAAAATTAGTGGGAAAGAAAAGGACTTGGGAGAATCTTGAGAAGGTAAGGATAAGTAGGTTTGCAAAGTATCACTTAAGTTGCAGGAAAGCAGAAGTTCAGAAACCATCATGGACAAGTGCAGAAAGGGCATTAAAAAACAAAAAGAGCATGGCATTGGAAGGATACAAAAAAAACCTGTTTTTAAAAAAACTGTCATTATCTGTGCAAGTCATGTTTTGCTACTTCCTAGCTTTAGAATTAACCCAGTTATTTAATTTCTCTGTGCCTTGGTTACTATACAGACAGGGATAATAACAGGCTATAGCTCATACATTTACTGAGAGGATTAAGACAATGAAAGTGCTTAGTACAGTGCCTGGCACAGACTAAGCGCTCAATATTTTTGTATAAATCTCATTTCAACTGAGTTCTAAAACAGTTTTAAAACATTGCCTCTAGAAATCTCACATTGAAAATTTGACCTTGGTAATGGAAAGAAACCTGTTTGAAAAAGGAGGACCAACCTACAGGTATTTCTTGAGCATGTACTATGTATCGAGTCATGCAATGCTACCGAATAAACAATATGATACCTGCTTTCCAATAACTCTCCACATTGGTAAGGTAATAAAGGGAGAAGAATACATAGATAATGACATAGAGAAGACAACAAAAATGAAAAGATAAACTGTTTGAGATTGATGGTAACTAGAATATAAGTTCAAAGAAAGCTCTCTGTGGGATATTACAGGATAAATGCAAGGATGTCAGCCTGCAAAGACAAAAACTTCAGATTGAGGGTCAGTGCAAAACAAAATTGATTAGGTAGAGTTTTTAAAATGCTGAAGAATAACGACATAATGAAAGCCTGTTTGGGTCTATCTATATAAGTAAAAATTTCTCAAAGGAACTAAAATTAATGCAGGTATTTGACAGAATCACTCAATTACTGAATCAATGAAAAGTTCCCGTGCTTCCTTTGATGCCTCCTTCTTTCCACAAACAGTTACTGAATACCTACTATCTAGAAGGTAGTATATAAGATGCTGGGAATAAGAAATCATTAAGATTAGGACTATAGTTGGTAGGATGGGAAAAGGTCAGTGTAGATAATCTTGGAAGAGAACCAACCAAGCTTATTTTACTAGCACTATTTTATCTTCTTTTAATTGAGCAAATTGTACACTTATTACAACTTAAAAGATTTTACAATTTTAAGAGTGAATCAAATTGATGCATTTATTATATTTTAGATATGCATTCACATCAAAAGCACACATTCCTAAACTCCATCCTGAAAGAACTAATCACTTAAAAACACAGCAATTGAGGGGGTTTAGGGACTTGAATATAATTTAAGTTTAGGCACCTGAAAACCTATGCTAGACTGACTTGCACAGGAGCCCTCAGATTTACAACACCCTAGCAGTTTTGTCAGCTGCCAGAAAACCAGGAAGAACAGAAAACTAATCCAGGTTGGAAAAAGGGAAACTGAGAATAATTTAGAAATACATTAGGGCTAGAAGAACATCACTGGCCTCCAGCAGGTAATTCAACATTTATAAGAGCATGTAACCTTGGGCAAAGCACTCTACCTTCCTGCATCTCACTCTCTCCATCTGCACCTCAAAGGGTTGGAGAGAGGATCTGTGAGTTAACACAGAGAAAGCACTTAGCATGGTGCTTACACAGAGTAACTGCCTCATATGTCTTATTACTATTGTAAAAGCATCTCTTCAACATCCACTTAGTGAACAATAATCCCTGGCAAAAGTAAACAACAGCTCTAAAAAAGAGGTAGTGTTCAAAAGTAGTACAATAGAAGAAAAAGTAGGAAGTCACAAAATTGTGTTAGTGATCTAAATGTGCTTAGGAGAGGAAAGGTAAACCAGAGGTCACACCAAATGTGTTTTAAATAAGTATATGAAAAGAGAAAGAGAATTATAATCTATATTTAACAAAATCTAAATAACTTCCAACCACTGTACATCATCCTAACAAAAGTTAAACTAATAATGAAGAGTATACGTCTACCAATATAGAATTTGGAATCCCATCACAATGGTTTGTTCAGCTTGTGTAAGTCACAACTGATTGGACACAGTCCCTGTGGGCATGCCATTTCATCCAGACTGGATGGTTCATTAGTCATAATTACTATAACTGTACAGCAGAGACTGCAGCTTTATCTCATCATACATCTTTGATCAAGCTGCTTCAATTTCTGCTTCATCAGCATTTGAAGTTACATTACTGGAGTTTTTTATTTTCCATCAGTGATTAACACAGATTAGGCTGTTCTATCAAAACATGGATTTGGTCTTCACATTTAGTAAGGAGGGCCCAGTTCTGACCACCGTTTGACCTCTGACACTTCAAAAGCACCTAAACACCATGAATCATCAACTGAAATCCAGAACGTTACAGAGAAAATTAAACAAAGAAAAGAACTGACCTGTGTTAAAAGCGTAAGACGACTGGACTTATCAACATTGAGACTAACCATATTTGCTGCAGCTTCTCATTAAACATTAAATCACACATCAGAAGAACACATCATACATATTAATTGTTTCTCAATGTCACTTCGGAAAGACTCATGTCACAATTAGTGCTTCTCTCAAACTATTAGCTACATAAAGAAATTTCCCATGAAGCTGGAAGACGAAATGAGGTAGAAGATTGTACCAAAAGCTTAAGAAACAGATGGATAATAGATTTCACTGAACACTGAAGCATAACATACTTAGTTTAGAAAGGAAAATGTTGCCCAAACATGGTTCAAATGCAAAACACTGTATGAAATTGATGTGTCAGGAATTTTTTTCTTCCAAGTCCTACTAGAGAACAATAGGGGACTAAAAGGCCTGCCTCACGATTTTTGTGTCTCACTATTTTCATGCGCAAAGTGTCCCCACTGTAGGCTGCATGAACAATCATAACCGACAGTTACACGCAGGCACTGAGGCTGCAAAAATCCCAGAGTAATTAGTGTTGTCTGAATGCAATGACATCTGTGTTCTCATGGTCCTCAAGACATGTCAGGCCAGTAAGATGTATATGAAAAAATATGACAAGCATTGCGAATGCCCTTCTGAAAGGTCTTACACTTTGGGGGAACACCGAAGAAATAACACATGTCATCTTCTTTTCATAAACAGTATATTTAAGATTAAAAGATCTAAAAAGACCTTTTGAGTCATTCATTCTCTTTTTGTCAACTATAAAGCATTTATTCAACATACGGCGATGCAGTATGAAAAAAAGTCTGCTGCATGTTTCTCTCTCTTTAAAACTTTCTTAACACAAGTGGTTTTGTGCAATGGCAGCAGCATGTGTGCCCATTTCCATAAGTGACAAAATAGGGAGCATATCCTATTAGCACTGCTCAGATTCTTTACATTTTGATGTTAAACTAATATCTCTCAGTACTGGACATATAACAACTTAAGAGTGTGCTGACAAATGCCTTAGAATTATGTTTGCATTCTTCTAATAATAGAGACTGTCAAACTGATTGCATTAAAAAGCCTTTGTTTTAGGACACCTAATGCTTTTGCCGAGTGGTGCCTACTGCTGAGCCCTCTCTCTAGGCTGTAGCAGTATGTTGGAGCACGCACTTGCTCCAAGAAAGACATTAGTCATCATTAACAGAAGCACTGACACCAAATCTAAGTGCCTCTCCACAATGACCAAGTGGCAATCATCTTTCTCTTACACTGTCACTGCTGATTAGGATTTTCTTTCATGAAAATTTAATTTGTCCCCCTTTCTTCAGCTTTTTTTTTTTTTTTTACATTTCTATAAAACTCTGCATTCAGGAAAGATTTCAAATACAGCAAAATACATTGTACCTATAACATAGCTGACAATATAGAGGTTACAAGATTCTCACTAAATATTTTATCTAATCCAACAGAAAAATACAGGTTAGAGAATGAGTAACAAACAACAGGGAGAAAACAATGACTCTAAAAGGAATCTTGCTTTAAAGAATCTGCAAACCTCAAAGGAGGACTAAAGCAAGAGACCTAAATAAAATTCCTCTAAATATTAGTCACATAATATGAAAGCTTCTTTAAAACTAAGATGGTCATATTTCAATAGCAGCCATTTTTCACTATGTTTCAATTGTGTATTTTTTCATGTCTTAAGAAGGAAGACAGGGGTATTCACACAGACACGTCATGGCAAACTCAAGAAAATATTTAAGCATCCGTACTATCAGTGTGCATTAACCTGCTGGTTACGTAAAAGAAAAAAAGCCCGGGGCTGAGCGGCAGTGTTTTCAGTTGCACTGGACAAATGAAAGTGATTCATGTGGCCATGCATGGTACCCCACGACCAGATGACACTACAGACTTAAACCGCAGTTCTGTACAATATCACAGTGTTAAACAAGATAGCAGAGCGATAAGTTATTTAAGGAAGTCTTAAAAAACATTTACTTTTCTGTTTTATTTCAATTTGTTTAAAGTTTTCCAAAAAAAATGTAAGCATGTGATAGTTCGCGAGGATCCTGGTACAATCCAAACTCCCACTTTCTAGTTATAAATAATATCTTCTCTTAATATTACTTAACTTTTGTAACTAAGTAGATGTTGGCTTAAATTTAAAATATTTCTTAGATCATTTTATATCCCTTTTAGAACATGTGTACCTTTAATCAAAACCTGTTACACTCTTGTGTTTAAGTGAATATGAACTGTCCTTACCTTTGAGTGTAAATATCCACACGAAAGGCTTTTAAAAAAAGAATCAGCCTCACTTTTTAAATTCAGAGACAACTATAATTTATCAAACTTTACTCATTAAATGTTCAACTGCTGACTATTTCACTGTGAAAAGTAATATAAAACAAATTTGAAGGTCAAATAGTAACTGCTTAGTGTCTAATACATCACATTTACAAATGGTTCGAGTTTTTTTTCCTACTGCAGTCGAAACATTTCAGAAGAAATTAGGATTTATAAAGGATCTTTAGGTGCAATTTCTAACTCCTAAACTTCTGTAAGTTCAGAGTTATCATGAATAAGTAAGGACATAGTCTAAATTAAAAGCAAAACCATGCAATAATAACCTAATTGTGCTTGCAGATTATCTTTACAAATAATCTTCTCATTTCTTAATTTCTAAACTAAGTAAAAATGCTTTTTGAATTCACAAAAGCTTAAAAGTAAACTCTACTGAGTTGCACAGAATTTTACAAATCAAAATTTCCAAAACTTAAAACAACATAATTACTAATTCTGAGATCCAGTACTTGTTCAAGTAGAGGAGTTTAGCTCTGTAACTTCCACCCTTCAACCTAAACCTCCAAGTCACTTGTCAGTTAAGGGTTGGGCGATTTATTGACCGGCCCTGGAAGTATACTGTCAGGGCTGAAGGAAATATGAGAGAGGGTTGTGGCGACTGTTCTGGAGCTCATTGATAATGACATACCTGCCTCTGTCACCCATTACCCATACTACAAACTACTTAGACCTAACTGAAAAATCAATAGCCGACTTGCACTGGTTCCTGTGGCTGCCTCCTCTGATTGTCAGCTCCTGTCTAGGGTCAGCACTTACATGAAAGGGGCTGTGACTGCCTGATGCTTTCAGGACAACCTAACGATATGAAACTAGCCAACAGAACAGTAAATTCTGTCTCTCTGCCCTCCTCATCAATTAGGCTTTGACTAGGCTTGCCTGTAGAAACCTGACCTTTTAAGTTTAGGCGAATATGGACTAGCTGAACACACCATTGCCCTCAGCACTGAGCCAGGAAATCTACTGACAGGTTAAACAAAACAGAAGGTTGTAACTGTCATAATTTGCATTGCACTTTCACGCCAACAAGGGTGTTATCAGTAGGGGCAAGCCCTGGAACACACAACTCCAGCACCCTTAAGCCACGCTACTCATAAATTTTCAAGTGAAGTGAGATAAAACATAAATTCACAAATAGCAATGCATTTCTCATCTCTTAGTCTTTTAGGCTTGCACTTTGCAAACCCACAGAGTGTCCATCAGCAACTCTCTCAGTGATCACCTGCCATGCCTACTGCATTAACAAGGGATTTCCAAAGAATACAATATAGACATAAAAATAACTCAACTGCGCGCATTGAAAAGCTATTTTAGAGTGAATTTATAATAAAGCAGACAGACTGATTGATCTATAACTCAAAATGAGAACAATTAGATCTCAGTATGCTGTCTTTTCCTGTCACACTTCCCTCCTTCCAAAAATATCCACAAGCGCAGACAAATAATAAGTTACTGCATAAGTGAAGGGAGGTGTTGAAATTATTTCCTACCATGCTAGTCTGATATAGCATCTTTTACAGTTTGAGGGAAAACTAAAAACATCTGTAAAATAAAAGATGTTAACACTTTTATGCTTGTCAGATCTTCTGATGAAAACAAGTGAAAACCATGAGAAAGTAGCATAAAACTTACTTTAGTGACTCATGTTTTGAAAACCACTTCCCTGCTTGGGTCTATCTTTTATCACAACATAAATATGGTAATGTTATGGCTGCTTAAAGCAATGTCATTTCTCTAAAGAGAAGACTGAACATTCCTTTAAGTTCATTGTGAACTTGAACTTTATTTGGTTTCAAGAACTAATATTTACAGATTAGCTAATCTTAGTGAAAATATCAGAAACACTGAAAGACAATTCAACAACCTGAGCAAATAAACACACCTGCCAACCCTGTGTACACTTTTAAACACATACAGTTTTGTTAAATATATAAGAATACACAGCCTGTTTCATTTTCACATTTCTGTGACCCAACTCCTATCAAGCAATAATTAGCATACTCTCAGAATTTATTCCAACTTGTTAATGGGATCTCCCTCACAACTGTCTTCAATCTATAATTTGCATTCTTCCCTAAAGTCTAAAATATGGACTATAACCATTTGTAAGCTTTTTCCGCGATTATTTTCACATTGAAAACTTTCAGATGGTTGTATCAGAAAAGTGCTGAAATTCTAAATGTGTGCAAAAAGATTTCTGATTTAAAATCAACTGCTAAAGATATAAACAACAACTCTGATCATGTTGGGGTAAGAAATTATAGATTTCTGACTATCAGAAGAGGCAGAAAAACTCATCTGTCCCCCCATTTAACAATTGGGAAAATATGAGTAGAGATAATGACTTGATCAAGGTCATTCGCACAACTTGTAACCAAGGAAGGGTAAAAATTCAGGCCTTCTTATCCCCTAGGCTAATGCTCTTTAATAAGCTACCCACCCCAATATTCTTGGGCTTCCCTTATGGCTCAGCTGGTATAGAATCTGCCCGCAATGTGGGAGATCTGGGTTGGGAAGACCCCCTGGAGAAAGGAAAGGGTACCCATTCCAGTAGTCTGGCCTGGAGAATTGCATGGACCTTATAGTCCATGGGGTCGCAGAGAGTCGGACATGACTGACCGACTTTAAATGTAATGTGTGTCTCCCTTTATCTTATCTATCCAGGTAAGCTATGTGACAGGCAACAAACTTACATTAAAAAAAAAAAAATTACACAGCTTTGTATTTCATTAATTTTCAATACAATTTATAGAAAGTTTTGACTAATTTGAAGGAAAGATTAGATCTGTAGAACATTTAACCAACCAGGTTAAATAACCAACAGAACAAATGACTATTAGAAATATAAGATCTGATTAAGTGAGGTTGGAACCCTTTACTTATCTAATAAGATGATTTAACTGTGCATCTGGCAGCCTTTCAGGTCCTCTGTGTGTGCCTATCTGATAGCAAAGTGAAAGGGCATGGGTAGTGTCTGTCCCAGCAAGCAAATCATTTGGAAAAAGTCATAGTCGTAGATCAAAGATTTTTCACTCTATCTAGGCTGATTTAAACCTACCAACCCAGGTTTTGTCTACAGACAAAACCAGTCAAAAAGTAAGAGAGTAATTCTTTAGGATCCAAAGATAATAAGGGAAGGGAGAAAGGGAAAATTCAGAAAAGAAACAGACTGGCAGAATCTTGATATACATAGGCCAAGACAGCTGTTTTATATCCCAGCTTTACTTCACATGGTTAAAGGAAAAGTTTCCACTCCTTAGATCATCAAATATTATTTCATTTATACTACACAGATGTCTTCTATATGTAGATTAGAGCCAATGAAGGATTTTTGTTGTTGTTATTTAACCACTACCAGGAATCATAGCAACCTCTCAGCACATCACTTTTACTCAAATTCAGAGTGTTTAAAGGAAGGAATAGGCTAGATTTTTTAACATTTTCATTAAAAATACCACAAAGTCTATTAAAAATTTCCTGTAATTGTAGCAGAAGATGGATTCAAGATTACTACTACTACTAATACAGATGGAGTGCTGCAGAACCTATATATTTCAAGAAAAACAGATGTTGAAAAGAACTACTTTTCCAGAAGTGTAACAAAAACTTACCTACAATATGCTTAACTGATAAATTTTAAACAGAGATCCACAAAATGTCTCATATGGACTGAAAGAAATATGGAACGTAACAGCAAGTCTTATATTTTGAACTAAGCCCCGCTCAGTACTGGCATAATCAACAGCCCTCCTCACCATCATCTGTTTCGTAAATGTCTGGCACTATCACCAGAGAAAGCAGAAACGGGAGTGGGGATGGCTCTGAGATCCCAAGAAACATTCTACGTGTGAGTCAGTACTGTTATCTTATGAAACAATGGAAACCACATCTCCTTTCAAGCAAACAATTCGATGTTCCAAGTAGAACTGAATGAAACTGAAATCAAAAGCCTTGACTTATCTAGCATCAGGTTTAATAGTAACAATCTTGATTTTCTGTCTTCTGGAAGTGATATTAAAGGCCAGTAAAAGTTTGTTTCTCAAAAATGGAAGAGACATAAATAATAACCCACTAATTATATAATCCTCCCATAAATCGTTAAGAATTGGCTCTAGTAAAAGCACACTTTCATTTGTTGGAAATTATAGTAAGTCATGATGTCAATGTTATTAAACAGGAAAAATATAATATATACCTCAGAGTATATTAGTAAGTTAAAATTGTTAAAATGAATGAAAGAAGGAAGAAAGGAAAGATGAAGGAAGGAGGGAAAGAAGACAGACAAGGTAGACTTTTATTTGTTCAAACTTTTCAGAACTGTCTTATAGAAATAAAGGAATGTGACTGCTGCAACTCAAAAATGTATGTATTTCTTGGTAAAGTTAAAAGACATAAGTGAAAATATAGTAAATTCAATGAAATGCCTTCTGAAAAATAATCGCCAAATTAAGACTGTCTTAACACGCATATCCTAGCTCAATAATGTTGCATTTACATTTCAGTCAGGCTAAAAACTGCTCACTTCCATTTTCCTGAATACAAGTTCTTTGCTCTATAATCATCTACTTGATGATATGACCTTATGAATAGCTCAATAAAGTACTCATATACACAGTTGGTACTAAACTTTTGAAAAAAACATCTATTGTATTTTCAATTGTCTCATCCTACTAAATTATACAGAATTAGACTTGTAAAAGCTTAATAAGTGTAAATATCACTAATCAAATATATTATCCAAGGTAAGCCAAACAAATTTAATTCCACAAAACAATATTCAAAAGGTATATAGAAGCATTTTTAAATATTAGGTAATGCAAAGTTAAGACCATTCCTTTGACTTTATAGAACACTAAATTGAAACTGTTCAAACGAGAGCAATATCCTTGGCTTACCAATCAATGTGATTACAAAGTTTGCGTTTCTTCTCTTTTTTTTTAAGCTATTTTGTGAAGGAAATTTAAAAAAACAATTTGTTTTGACAGTATGACTGACCATTTAAGGTAACAGGAACTATTGTGAAACTGCTCAAAGAAAACACTGAATGACTGATTATTCTCCAGATTGATTTCAGAGTCATAATTACCAATAGCTTATAAATAATTTCTCTCACACTAAGGAGTTTTGGAAAATTAGATCATTTGACAGAGAATGAAAGAGAATATGATTTTACTTTGAATGTGTACCATATAATCCTAACAGTTGGTGCTATTACAGCTTCTTACAGATATTTTAATATCTTCATCAATGAACTTTCACCAATTAATACACTAACAAACTATGTTTGGATTATTCTTGTTTTTACTGGAATAGTTTTTAAATTTGGGAATTTAATATTTACTTATTTTCCCTTTTACACCTTGATCCCCTAAAAAAGAATTTTCTTCTTAAAAATATTAAGCATTTCTATAAATACTCTGAATGATTAAGCATATAAGAACCACTTAGCAACTTGCATTGATATTTTTAAAGTCAGATTATAGAGGATAAGAATATATACAGGTAAACATGTGATCTTTTGTTTTCCCAAAAGTATAAATCCTTCAGACAGTTGATATTTTTAAGTCAATAATCTGATTATTTTTTAAATAATTCTAAAATATTTTCCTGGAAAATAAAAACATATAAAGTTTCCATACTCTTTAGCAAAGATTATTAAAATACTATATGCTGTTTCTAGGGATAATAAATTAATGGGTATCTTTTAAGTCCCAGTGATATGATAAAGTAAACCTGCTCTGAAGTTTAACTCAGCACATTTCTAAGTAAAGATCAGCAAAAAATAAAACAGTTTAAGGATTTTGAATTCCCTGGAAACGTAAACAGGATTATAACTGTCAGATGTACAGAAGCACTGGCTTCGGCCATTAGTTGGGTTTTGCTCTGAGAAACACAACATGAACTACTGAATCATTTCTTTTCAAATCCATACATTCCCTGCAGCAGTGCAAGCTTCATCAGCAGCGGAAGAATGTATAAAAATGACAGGCAAAGAGCATCAGTTTTCTTTTTCTCTCATACTGTTTGCCTGCAAATGGAAGACAGGGTTGTTTCTCAAAGAACTGAAGTTGAGGTTGCTTAAGTCAATTGCTGAAGGAAAATATGACTGAATTCTCTATGCAAGAAAGTTTTATAATTGGATAAACTGAGAAAATCAAGCACTGTAGTATTATAAGATTAACATTCTAACTTACTTGCTCATCATTCTTCAATTAGAAATATTTTCAGCTTTTTATGTATTCTGTCAACTCATCATCTTATTTTAGCACCATTCATACAGTACCTGGTTCTGCTTCTGATTTTAAATATAAAAAGCCCTTCAAATGAAAATATATAATTTTTTTTCAAAAATATTGTATTTGTATAAAGAGTTAAAATTTTTATTCCCAAGTTTCTGTACACATAAGTGTTTCACTGCAAAGGGAAATTCAATTAATAATTAAAAGTTTATTTAACCACAACCAAGTAAAAATAGGATCTAATGTATGACCTGGCTAGTCTTCTGGAGCGTAAACATTCACCTTTTTCAAAAACTAGCACAGTAATTGCTGTAATTTGACTCACTTTTTTTTTAAGGAAATAGGAACTTTTCAGACTAAAGTTTAAACATACATATCTGAGTTTATAGTAACTAAAAACATGCCCACCTCAGTATTATCATCTATAGTCTCATAAAATGTTCCTAGTGTAAGGACAATGAAGGTAAATCCTAGAGAAGTCTGAAGGTTATGAGCTACATGAAATCCAAAACAAAATACTCAAATCACACACTGCATGTCCTCCTTCTCTTTTTAGGAATGTCTGTAGCCAGACCAACATGATAAGTCTGGGCAGAAGCATGCTGATGTTGGCACTGCCTAAACCAAACAAACAAGATGTTTAACAGTCAAATAAAATGTCCTGCAGCCTCCCTAATGAATTTGTCAAGGACCATCAGATTCCGCTCCCCCTCTTTTGCCTCATTAACTCAAGTATGATGAGACGGATTATAACAAGAGAATACAGATCAATCGGTCTGAAGACTTGAAGTGGCTTTTAGCCTCTAGAGTTTCTTTCTCTCACTTGGTCTCCTTTAATAGAATACGGTATCTCCTGCAGAAGGGGCTGCCACTTCGTTTTAATACACCATCAAGGAGCTGCTGATGGACTTCTATACTAACATACATAAAAGCAGAGGTGACAGGGGCTCTTCAATTACAGCCTCCTCGGATACCGTTTCCCCCTTCAATTATTCAACCAGAGGAAGAGCGGATCCGCAAACACACAGCTGAAGCTGCTCTGAGAGAGGAGGCAGCCAGTGAGTTGGGGTGGGGGGAGGGGAGGGGGGGGAGGAAGGGGACCAGCAAGAGGGAGCATTATTTGCTGGAAGTGTTTAAGTTTATTGCTCAAATGATGTTTCTAATTAGTACCAAGGCAATAAATTAAAGTCGCCTTTGTTTAACTGATTTATTATTTACTAGAGCATCTACCTCGGACAGGGTAAATTGGTAATGAATTGTTTTTAAATCAAAACATTTGTAACGTTTTATCATCCCTCGGCCTCAGTATGTAAAAGTGGACCAGAGAGGGGACAAGGGTGGGACGAGGCTTGGCCTTGCGGGCCGAGCCGGGAGGAGAGGAGGCGGGGGTGTCCGGCGAGAGGCGGCCAGAAGCTCCGCTCGGCCCGGGCCGCCCCACCCGGGAAGGGCGCGCGCGGGGCGGAGGGCGCCGGAGGCGGGCCGGCGCCGTCACCCGGGGCCTCGCGCACATGCTCGCTCCCCGGGGCGTCGCGGCCCGGGCGGTCCTCGCGCCAGGCCTGGGCGGCTCAGACTGGGGGCGCGGGGAGAGGGTCCAGGAGGGCAGGCTCCGCATCTCCGGCCCCGCCGCCACTCTCCGCCCAGCAACCGCCCTCGGGAAAAGGCATGCGGGATCCTCCGCTCCCGCCGCCAAGTGCCCCTGCTGCCACTGACACTGCCCAGAGCGCCGCTGCGGCCACGGCCAACTGCCCGGGTGCCAGCAGAGCCCGGGCGCCCGCGCGCGCGGACCGCGGACCGCCGGTTCAGTCCATCCCCCCGTGGCCCGGGGTCCGACGCCAGCCGAGTGCCCGGGAAGGCGGGAGACCGCCATAGCCCGCGGCCGCCGGCGCCACCGCCACTCCCGAGAAGTCACTACAGCTCGGCGTCCCGGAGTCCCGCGGACTGCTCTTCCAACCCCGGCTGCTGAGATGGATAGCGGACGACAAATCCGACTTGATTCAAAAAGGACAAAAAGGGCAAACTTCATTAGAAAGAGACTTATAGCAACAAGAGTGAAGGGGTGATAAGATGCCAGACGTGTAATAAAGAAACAAGAGATCCAAGTGTCTGACTGCAAGTACCTGATGAAACAAACTTTCCTTCTGCAACTGAATTCGGGTTCACCTGATTCAGCCTTGAGAGAGCAAGTCAAACCTTCCCACGGGGTTTTGCAAAGCCGCATACAGTTTGCAAAATGAAGTCTTAACACAATGGGCTTCATAGATTTTCATTGTTATAGCATTATCAGAGAAACATAAGGTCCAAAATCTAACTAAAAGCATTTCCGTCTACTTGATGTGTCCTAAAAAGACTCAGAACCCACACACCTGAGGTTCAAACATAAACCTTCAATTCTAAGCAAATCAGAAACACTGTTATAGCTTTTTCAACCAAAAGTACCTAAAGGCTACCATATAGGTTCAGCTTGAAAGGCTAATACATAGACTAAAAGCACATGCATGAGTTTCACTGAAATGCCAAGGGAGGAGCAAGCCATCTGTGTAATCAATAACAGGATAGTTTATAGATTTTTGCAGCAGTGAAGTCTTTTAAAAGCAAGAGTCAATTATGAAAATAAAATGATTTTACAAGAGAAATTCTGTACTGCCTGAAAAATATATTCAAAATTAGATTTGTAACATAAACATTTTAAGAAAACTTTAACTCAGGTTCACATTTACTTCCCTTCGTTTTTATTAAGTTTAAAATTTTAGTGGCTTATTTTAAAAGTATATCAAACAAAATTCTACCATGTATAAATCTGCACCATTTCTCACAACTTAAACATATTTTCTAATAAGTTAGTTCTTGAAACAATATTAAATATATCTTAATCTTAATTATGAAGTAATTATAAAACAAGGTACTTGCACTATTTGTGTCCTGCCTTGTTTTTCAACAGCACATGGAAATTACTGAAAGAGATTTACGATTATAAACCTTCACCCCATGTCCACCCCCCCTCAACTGCCCAACTGGCGCACAAACACTGCAATCGCTAGGGTTCTTGGCAACAATGGGAGGGGAGGGGAAGAAAAGGAAGACTTTGCCTGAGGAGAAAATCTAGAAAAATTTAGGTCCTTTCCCAGATTTCCCTTCCTCCTTCCGTTTGCCTTGAAGCGAAAGTAATTTTGTTAGAGTTTGCACCTTCTTCACAATCCTGATTGGAAAGGAAAAAAAAGAAAGTGAACCTTTCTGAACCACTGCCACTCTCCCTTGAATCATTCCAGCCATCTCCAAGAAGTCCCTTCTCTATATACTCTTTTTCTTCCTGGCAATTGATAAGAGTGGAGGATAAAAAGAGGGGGCTGTAAAATGTGTGTAAGCGTTTGACTTCTACTATCTCCTCCTATTTTCTTACTTCTCTCTTTCCTCCCTTTCTTTATCAAGGGCAGCGGTGGCTGCTACTGTTTGCCAAGCATGCCTGTCTTCTCTCCGGGATTGGCTACAGCACTGACAGCTCGGATAGCGATTGTAGGAACTGAAGCTCCACCCCCCTCATGATGGTCCAGGACCATTCATAAACTAAATAACTCCAGGAAACAGCAAGGGAAGAGAGAGAGATTGGGGAGGGGGGGGGGAGAGAAAGAGGGAGAGAGGGAAAAAGACAGGGAGGGAAAGGGAGGGGGGGGGAGGGAGAAGGAGAGAGATTAGGAGAGGGAGAGAGAGAGAGAGACATCGGAGGGGAGGAGGGAGACGACTCAGAAAGTGGAATCTGCACAAGCAACCTAAAGGGGGAGGAGAAGAAAAATCCTGAAGTCGTTATAACTAAACCCCAGATGCAACGCAAGCAAGGACTTCGTCACACTAAAACAGATTCTGTGAGAGCCAAATTTATAAATTACGAAGCAGAAATGAAAATCAAAGAACTTCCAGGGGTTTGCACCTAGAGAAAGACAAGAAGAACCCACTGCAAACAAGCCAACCCAGTTCAAACAACGCCTCCAGTAGGAAAAGAGGAAAACCGCTACCAGAGGACCCCCTGAGCGGAAAGCAGACCTACACACTGGGAGTGCAGGGCATCTTAGAACCTCTGAGCGTGCTGCGGGCTGAGTTGCACTTCGCTGCTCTCTGGACATTAATTACACCCTTCACCTTCCATTTGGGGGAGGGTGAGAAGAAAAGCACTCACCTAAGCTGGATAAAGAAGTGCTACCAGCGTGGGAGAGAAGTTTAAGAATGAAACACTGAATGTTTTGCTTTTATTTTTAAATTTACTTCGGCGCTTAACAGACCTCATTTCCAGATTTCTGGACCATCTCCATCTCCGCTGCAGACGTCTAAGCCTAACCTCTTGGTAACCTGAATTTTTCCGTCTCACCCTGTCTTTGCCCACCCCCCTTCCTTCCCTTCATCTTGCCCGCAGGCACATCTTCATTTCACTTATCAAGAGAAAGGGAAAAAAAGTCCCAGCAGGTACTTTTCTTTTTCAAAGATTTTTTTTTTCTTCTTATTTTCTGGAGAAGAAAAAAGCTTTCAAAAGAGGGGAAAGAAAGTGCTAGACGGCTGAAGCATCAGCCAGTCAGCCCAGGTGGGAACAAGAGTGAAAGTGGGGCTCAGGGGGAGCGCAGTGCCTCTTTCGCAAGCCGCAGGGCCACCACCAGCGCCTGAGCCTTGGATCCCTCAACGTATTGCGAGACGCCGGTGTACAGCCCGGACCTGTGCCCCAACATGATCGCCGCTCAGGCCAAGCTGGTTTACCAGCTCAATAAATACTACACCGAGCGCTGCCAGGCGCGCAAGGCGGCCATCGCCAAGACCATCCGAGAGGTCTGTAAGGTGGTCTCGGACGTGCTCAAGGAGGTGGAGGTGCAGGAGCCTCGCTTCATCAGCTCCCTGAGCGAGATCGATGCCCGCTACGAGGGTCTGGAGGTCATCTCGCCCACGGAATTCGAGGTGGTGCTCTACCTAAACCAGATGGGCGTCTTCAACTTCGTGGACGACGGCTCGCTGCCAGGCTGCGCGGTGCTCAAACTGAGCGATGGGCGGAAGCGGAGCATGTCTCTCTGGGTCGAGTTCATAACAGCGTCCGGCTACCTCTCGGCACGCAAGATCCGCTCCCGTTTCCAGACGCTGGTGGCTCAGGCGGTGGACAAGTGCAGCTACCGGGATGTGGTCAAGATGATCGCGGACACCAGCGAGGTCAAGTTGCGCATCAGGGAGCGCTACGTGGTGCAAATCACTCCAGCGTTCAAGTGCACCGGTATCTGGCCCCGCAGCGCAGCACAGTGGCCGATGCCCCACATCCCCTGGCCTGGCCCCAATCGGGTGGCGGAGGTCAAGGCCGAAGGGTTCAACTTGCTCTCTAAGGAGTGCTACTCGCTGACCGGCAAGCAGAGCTCCGCCGAGAGCGACGCCTGGGTGCTCCAGTTTGGGGAGGCTGAAAACCGTCTGCTGATGGGCGGCTGCCGAAACAAGTGTCTCTCGGTGCTGAAGACGCTGCGGGACCGCCACCTGGAGCTGCCGGGCCAGCCGCTCAACAACTACCACATGAAGACGCTGCTGCTGTACGAGTGCGAGAAGCACCCGCGGGAAACGGACTGGGACGAGGCATGCCTCGGAGACCGGCTCAACGGCATCCTGCTGCAGCTCATCTCCTGCCTGCAGTGCCGCCGCTGCCCCCACTACTTTCTGCCCAACCTCGACCTTTTCCAGGGCAAGCCCCACTCGGCCCTGGAGAGCGCTGCCAAGCAGACCTGGAGGTTGGCCAGGGAAATTCTCACCAATCCCAAAAGCCTGGACAAACTATAGGGTGCTGGGGACTGCTTGAAAAGCGACACGGACGGGAATGCTCTCGAACACACGACAGACACACAACTCGGCGACAAACTGCGAGGACTCCAGACACAAACTTTTTCTGTCAGCCACCTAAGAGGAACGGAACCCGGCAGAAGACTTCCTTAATTCACAAGCAAACAAAAAGGAGAGCAAACCCACCACCCCACCAAAATCACATTCTTGCACAAAAGTGATCGTTTTCTTCCAAACAATGTGAATTTAAAAGGTCACACAAAAGAAGCAATCGGGCTTTGCCACCACAAAATGAAACCCAAGGTACATTTTCAAATCAAAATATAGTCGTTTCTCCCTTTTCCTTCTCTCCCACTCTTCTCTTTCTCCCTCTCCCTCTTCCACTCTCCCCACTTTGTTTTGGGTTGCCTGAATGTTGTCACCAAGTGAAAAAAAAAAAAAGTATTTAATTATATGTAAAATTCTTCTTTTAAAAACAAAGTTTTGCTGATGTTAACTGTATCTCAGTGCCAATGTCAAATGTGCCCCTCCTTCTCCCACACCTCTTCCCTCACCCTAAGCAGCAGTCTTGTTGAAAACAGTAATAAAAATATGACTTTACATTGTAATTGACTGACTGTGGATTGTTCTTAAATGAAGGCAGGTGAGAGCACAGTTTATAGTTTATAACATAAAGATGTGAACTTGAGGAACTAAATGCAAGAAGCTTCCATTTTAACTCCAGTCTGCAAAATTTACAAATGTAGAACATTTTGTAGATTTAACCATTCAAGTTTCCACCAAGATACTTAGAATAAGGAAAATATTAATTTTACACAACTATATGTTTGTTCTGTAGATTTTCATATTAAAAGTAGTATCTTATTTCACACTTGAAAAAAGAACAGATTTTGTATGGAAGAACTAATTCTGATCCTAATTTTAAAAGAAAAAGTTTTTTCACATTAAAAATTAAGAGACTTGCTCTCTTACGCTATAATTGAAAAAAAAATCCCAAGCCTGAATTACAAAAGAAACATTTATGGATCCTTTCTGAATAGTTAACACAATGAGTTAATACTTAGCCTCCAATCATTTGTTCTCTTCAAGTTTTAAATAATACAAACTTAACAATTAAATCAGCAACAGTAAAAGAATAAAACGGATATAGTAATTTTCCTTTTCCCCAGCAAATGGTGAAATGAACAATCCAGATTTATAAATTACTTAAAGTTTTTAAATGCCTTAATGATAAATGCTGTAACTATGATCATCTTTTTAGAATCCAAATCCCAGAATTATTCAGAAGTAGCTTATAGGCAATTTAAATTTTAAAAACTGTTTCATACTATTTTTATGACCGAAGAAAAATTACATATAAGTAGGCTCCTCCTCTTTCTGCCTTTCTAATGTATTCATCTCAACATTTCAACTTTAACATAGGTTTCTTTTTAATTCAAGGAAATAACTGATTACAAAATTAAATAATTAGTAAAACTGAAAGCATCCCCAAGGTTCTTCTTTATGCTGGAGGTTACTGTATACTCCACTAGACATGCTAATACAAGGCACAGGTACTGAATATATGTCAGATTTTGCCCTTTAATATTTAAAATTTATTCTTTGAATTAGCCCAGTTTTCAACTTACTGAGAAAATCCATGAATGAGAGATACAAAGAAAAATGTTCTACAAAGCAATTTTAAAGATCAGAGGAAGAAGTCAGAGTGGGGGTGGCGGGGTAAGGAGGGATGAGCAGCAGGATAGCAGAGATGGATGAAAACAAGGAAGCTACTCAGAGCTCTAGTGCCTGGTTCACTTGGTAAAGCAGGCTTCAGTTTTTAAGATTCCCAGGTAAAAATTCCATAGCAAAAAACAGTTCTGAGTTAGAAATATAAAGTTCAATTTTATCAGTTCTGAAATCATCTCCACTCTTTCAACCTATACTAGACCTTTCTCAGGTCTCTCTTCCTGCAGACACAGAATAAACACTGTAACAATAACTAGGTCAGGCATATATACCAGTTTTTTAAATAACACAGATGAATTTACTCTCTAGGGAAAATGTTCTGATTTTTAAGAACAATTTCAAAGCAAGCAGAAGGTACTTACAAAGAAATGACGTAAGGGCACAGTGTTTAGTTGAAAAGATAAAAATGACATTTTAAAATGACCATTTTTTTACTCACGAAAGTATATAAAGCATTAGACATGTCTCCTCCCAAATGTTCCAGGAAAAAAGTTTTAAGAAGCAAAAATTCCCCCAAATTCAGTATCTTTTTTCCATCCTTATTTAATGTAATGCAGGTATCACCAACAAGAAAAAACTCCAGTCCCTCAATTAAAAAAGCACTAACATCTATAAAAATCAAAAATTCTTCAAATAATGGGCTGAAACATTTTACTAATATAAAGTAGCTACAGTTTTGATTTCTGTACATTTGGCAGGATGCAGCAGTACAAGGTCTGTGATTAGGCTCAAAGATCCTATATTATACAAGCAGCAGGGGAAAAAATAATTTAATGATGCTGCACAGAAAAAGATCAGACAGAAATAGAAGTTATAACTTCCCCCAAAAGGAGTCAATAACTTCAAAGAGCCTAACCATAAAGATTGGCAGAGGTTTTAACAATAAGGACAACTCATTAGATACTTTTAAAATAAATCACATTTTAGACTTTACGCCATGTATGTCCCAAAACATAATATTTTGAATTAAATTTTGGCCTTTCACACTCACAAATTACTATAAATTAGAGAGTTTGGGTAACTTTGGTTACTTTCCTTTCCGAAAAGCTGAAACAGGTTTTCAGACATTTCAGCCATATAACAAAGTAGAAATTTTTTCTAGCTGATATAATTTCAGAATTAAAGTTTTCTCTACATTGGATTAGCTGCATTCTCAAACTCAAAACAATCAGTTCCAGCACAGACTTCCTTTCATACAGCCTACCAAGTCCCATCTTAATAAAAGCAGCAATGCTGAACCCAAAGGCTATAAACATGCATAAGACAAGAGATGATTTGTAAAGTTTTAAAAAATTATAACATTTTCATTAAGAATGACTTTGAAATTCTTCTAAGTCACTAAATTTTAATAATTCAGATGTTTACAAGTTCAAAGAATTTCCTACCAATAAACTCAAGAAAAACATACACATATATGTGTGTGGACATATACCACACATAACACACACTAACAGCCTGTAAAAGAAAGGATTCCATTTTTAAAAGCCTCTTCTCTTTCTACAGGTTACTTACTTTGCTCCTTTTAAGAGACTCAGAACAAATTCTACCATTCACTTGCATGAAATAAACCTAATTTTGGCTTTACGGCTGTGCTACAAATGTCTCTTAGTAAAATAAAGTTGCCAAGGTCTGAAAAGTAATCAGAAATACATTTTAAAGGGGAAATTACAATTTCATTTAAGAATAGGAAATTATGCAGCGCCTTGTAAAATCAACTACAGGTAATGGGAAACAGAGGTATCTCGCGCACACAAGCCATGCTTGCGTGCACGACAGAGTAGTAAGTCATGTGGACAAAGCAAGGAGAGTGATATATTGGTATTATATCCAGAAAATATAAAGGCTAAACAAAATAATTTAACTCTGAATCTCACTGAATTGTGCAGCTTAATTCACCCTGGACCCTTTGAGGCAAAATATATTTTATAGACGATATTCCCTGAGGTTCTTCCTCCACCCCAGAATGAGCTAATGATAAATGCAATTAAATGGAAATTGTTTCTGAATCTAAATGAACTTCAATAATGTAACTAGCTGGTAAGGGAATCATAAGCTAAAAGAGATAGTTGTCGTGCATACAGGCAGAAGCAATTCATCAAGAAATTCAAACTATCTCTCTCAGATTTTACTAACGCCAGTCTTACTCAACAGCAGTCCACCATCCCATCATAAGAAAAACAAAAATTCCATAAAAAGGAAACCCACTCCTCATCTTCTCACCTTGGGGTCGATTTTCTTGAAGTTAGGGTCTTCTTCATCCACCTCAAAATAGAGTTCGGAGGAGGTGACAGAAAGAGTGCCCTTTACTACAACAGAGGGGGCCACAAGCTGAGCTGGTGTGCTCAGGCTAACAGGACCTGCCAAAAGGAAAAGACAAGCCGGACAAGTTGGAGTGACATTTTTTCAAAAAATCAAGTGGATTCAGGCAGAAATTTCATATAATTTTTAAATTTTCTCCTCTAGCAAACTGCCTGCCAACCCCTTTTACACTTATAAATTCTGTCCACCCCAAACCTCCCACTGAAAATGCAAAGTTAGGGTTCTCATATTAAGAAATCTATATATAAAAGGCGGTTAATCATAACAGTAAACTACGAAGCAATTATTTTACAAGGAGTCTGCCAAGCTTTGGTCTAATCTCCTGGTTAGAAGGTGACTCTGCCTAAGTAAGTCCATCCACATTCCATTTAGAAAACAAGCCTCGGGCTATCAAACAACATGGAACAACAACTAGGAGCAAAGAAGGCTCCATAGGTTTCCAAGGCCAGAGGTTAGCTTAGCGTTTGGCTGAGGCATGATTATAAAAAGATCACCAGCTTATCAGTGAAGTGAGAAATGTTAAACCATATTATCTGATAAAGATTGTGTGCCAGGTTGACACAAAACCTCTTCCATAACAACTTTACCCCATAAAAAACTGGGGAAAATACTTCTTTTCTAAGCCTGCCCTTCCATTGTTAAATATTGTTCAATGCGTCCAAATCTAATATTAGTGTAGTTCGGGGACTCTGGGAGTAAACAGCTGGAGGGTGGGTTTCCAAGTGAATGAATTTTTATTGGAATAATCAAATCTCCACAGGGCTTATCAAAGAGACAAATCAGCCTGCTACTGAAAACAATGGATTCAGTACAGATAGAAGAGCATAAAGTATATTAGAGCCAAACCTAAAATAAGGACTAAAAATAACGATTATACATCTATATACTTATGTAGCGAAAGATGTAGCAAGGTTTTGAAATTCCAAGTAAATTCCTCATTGGAAAAATCCTATAGGTGAAGAAAAAAGCAAGACAAGACTGGCATTTATAGTCTTGAATTAATATAGTGCCTACAAACAAGGTACACCTATTCAGGTAATCAATGGGTGAATAAGTGTTTCAAAATTCAGATGAATTGGCATTTCCATCGATTGTTGGAAGGGTGTTGGTCCTTAATCTCACATCAATCTTAATGTGTGCCAGCAGGACAATAGGAGGGATGCTCTGCGGAGATCAGAGCAGGTTTTGCCCTCTATTCCCAATGTACAAATACATTGTGTTTGCAGATGGGCAGCAGATAACTGCAGAACAGCCATGATTTCCCAAAGCTCATCCCCATAAATGGATGAAATAAGCAGCTATGTGTTCTTTTGCTGTCTCCTTTGCCCTCCGTACATTAGCATGTAATCCTGAGAAGAAATAACATTTTTTCAATCATTCTCAGACATTCAATTACAGGGTAAGCAGACAGCTGCAGGAGCTGGGGCAGCCTAGGTCCTACAGAAGACCCCTGACAATTTCCACTTCATTTCTAACCCACACCACTTTATTAGTGTGGATTACTTCTTAATCCTATTGCCATTGTCAAGATTATATAATTAAACTCCCCTTTCACCTCTATTACTGTATGAATGTATTACTAGTAGCAAGAATAGAGGCAAAATAAAGGAGGAGGAAATGGGTAAATGGATGCAAAGGAAGAGACTAGAGAATAGCAGCGCACACCTTCCTCTCTACTCCCACCCCAAACCCCTTAACAGTATGCTCCAATTAATTTCATTTCACTTTACAAAGAGATTTATGGCCATCAGGGAAGATACCATCATATTTTTGCTTTTCATTATCATTCATTGCATGGTTGCAGATATGTCACTAAATGAAAGATTTTTTCATTCCTTTTAATGTAAAGTTATCAAAATAGAAGGGTATATAACTTTCATCTATAGAAGTTCTAGAATCTTTCAGATTTTCCTCCTTGAGGGACATAGTCTCGGGCACTAAAAAAAAAAAAAAAAAAAGCCATTTAATGAATGACTAAAATTTCAAGCTAAACAAGAGAATTTTTCCCTTAAGGGAAGTAAAACTGAAAATCTGCAGAGCACAAATCAAAAATTCCTACATCAGGTAAAATATGTGAATCCTGTGAAAAGCCATAGCATTCTTGAAATGGATTTTTTTTGAGAGAGTTAAATGTATATGCAGCATGTTTCTTAAGATCTGTATATCAAAGCAAATAGCTCATCTGCCTCCAAGCTTTATTTACAAAGCAATTGCCATAATTTTACTTATAGCTCTCATTTTGTAGAGATTAGGTTAACTTCCATTAGATGGGTGATGCAATTTTGTTGTTGCTGCTTTACACTTTTATTCTTTCTCAGTAAAGATTATTCATCAAAGAAAAAGATGAGTAGGGTAAAGAGAATGAACAGAATAGAGTGACGGGGATACAGTATTGAAGATGAGGGGGGAAATGTTTAGAAGAACAAAAACAGTCTTCATTTAATGTAATTGTGGGTGCAAAGCTGGTAGTCCTAGCAGTCACAGCTGGAAAAGTAAGTAATTAAATGCTTCTTGGACCAGAGCTAGCTGAAGTATGTGCACAACCACTGAATTTACCGGTGAGATTCTCTAAATCTTTCTCATCCATGGATGATAGAGTATCATCGTCGCCTTCCAGGAGGGTCTCGTTTTCCAAGTTCTGATTTCCTAAAGCCTGACTCTTGATGGACTGTTTTCCTTTAGCAAGAATATCTTCATCTGCAGCTGAAATGAAAAGGAAACAAAGCTGTCCATCAACTCTGGGAAGAGTCCTGTGGCAGAGGGGCAGGGAACTGAGGTAAGGAGAGGTGGCCAAGATGGTCACTCCTTTTACCCAGCATCATCCAGGGTGGGGAAAATGATGGGCATGGCCCACACGTTCCTTCTGACAACCGTGATTCCCCAAACCTAGTCTAACGTTACCTTGAACAAGCACCCTAATCCCATTAAATCGGACCCTGGCACTGCTCACTGAACCATTTGTTTACTTATATTTAAGGCAGAAGAGGGTTCAATAACAGCACTTTTTTTTTGTTAGTAGAAAAAAATCAGAACCTAGTTTTGGAAACAATACCAGCTTAACACTGAAAAAAAAAGGAAGACTGATTTATTCCTGTGAAAAATATTATACCCACAAACATTCTGCAATGGTGGGGGAGTGGCTGTGAAGGAGAATCCAGAAATAAGAAGGGTTTAGGGCCGAGAGCTATTCGCAGCCAATGAGGATCCAGGCCAGCTTCTGAGGCCATGGCTGATGCTAATAAAGCCATAGCAGCTCCCAGAAACTGCAGGCTCTTCCTCTCCCTCCATCCGCCCTTTTTCCTTCACACCGACCTTCCATACATTTCACCCCTGCCACACCCCTGCTGCAGCCCTTACACAAATATCCAAGAGCAAGGCAGTGTGGAAACGAAGTGGAGGCTCAAACACTACCTCCTCCATGTGTTTAAACTAAAGGGCTAAGACGCCCCAGGGGCAAACATAACAGAAAGCCCGCGATGAGAGGCATCTGGGCAAGGAGCCTCACACCGCCCAAACTGGAGCAGCCTGTGCAGAGCAGCCGCGCCAGAACCGCCAGAATCACAGTGCCGAGGCAGCCTAAGGAAGGAAGGAAGGAAGGAAAGGGAACAGCACCGAGAGAGCTCTGCAGAGCTCCCATAGCCAGTGGCGGACCCAGGGAGACGAGCGGGAGGGCAGCTGGAAAGAGTCCGCGCAGAAGCTCAAAACCCTGTAACCCTCCAAGATGACTCCCCTCACTTTGAGCAGCCTTCTCCTTAAGAAACACACAAAAACAGATACTAACTTCCGGACTGGGATATTTTAAAGCTCATAGTTGTCACATAAGGGAAAGTTCAGAATCCTCACTATGTGACTGACATTCCCGGTTTCCACCCAGGAGACCTGAGAGGTAAAAGCACCTGCTCCACCAGGCAGCAGCTACTGACAGCAATCAGATGGAGAGGCTTTTTGCTCCACTGCAATACCTGCCGAGACACGAGGCTCCAAACCCAGATACAGGATAAAGCACTCAGTCTGAAGAAATGTTTATCTATAGAATTTATTCTAAACAGTTAAACTGCATGTGTCCTAACTGGTTAATGAGACAAAGCAAGGCTTCTTTGAGTTTAATAGGTATGGTTATGGATAATGTTAAAGGTAAAAGTTTATTTTTATCATATTTATTGTGAGTTCACCATGTTTAACATTTACATATAATATTTACGACATTATTTAAATGAATACAGGAGCTTTCTATTAAATAAGAAAGTCATGGGAAGAAGCTTTCTCTGTTTAGTATTGATTATCCCCTATGGATAAATAAAATCTTATTTTCTCTCACACCCACATATAGCATAGTATGGTAAAAATATATGAAGGTCTCAATAATTGAAAAGAACTTAGAAGTATATATTAAAATGGCTCTATTTTCTTAAATACGATAAAGAAACATACCAAAAAACCACTATTTTTTTTGGAAAATAGGAGTATAAGTTTTTACATCATTGTTTATATTTGCAGCATTTGTATTTCCATACCTTGAAATCACAAACATTGCTAACAAGATCTTTTTCAACTTACTATCAATTTTACTAAAAATAAATTAGTCACAGAGAAACACAAGAAAAATCATCATCATCTGTATTCTGTTATGAAGTAAATTATAATAAATTAACAGTAGCCAGTCAAGAATTTTAGCACAAACTCAGTATGCTACATTCTCACTTCCTGGATGCATAATTCCTTCAAAACAGAAATAATAATAATAATGCTAAAATGAAATACACTTATCATATGCCGAAGAGTATTCAAAAGCACTTTAAACATTTAACTCATTTAATTCTCATATGCCTTCTGCTAAATTCTCCTTTTCACGTGAGCAAACACACTCAGAGAGGTTTTATAACTTCCTCAAGGCAACACAGTTAATGAGAAGTAAAGTCAGGAATCAAATCTAGTCCCTGTGACACCAGAATCTGGGCTTCTAACCACTATGCCAGAGAAAATGAAAATAATCAATGTACAAATATGAATGTATACATAATTTACTGGTTGGTTCACTAAATCTAATGTTTCCCATAATGCATTTTAAAAGATTAAGTCACAATCATAAGAAATAAGTACAGAATAAAGACATATTCATTTCCAAACCTAAATCTGATGAACATAGGCCCAACAAATCCGAAACAACTAAATTCAACAGCTCACTCATTACTTTCTCTGATTACTGCCATACATGTTCTGAAGTATACCAACCTTATTTGAAAGAAGGAAAAAAAAAATTTGATATGAAAACATTTACAAAAAATGAAATGACTGTAAGACGCATCAGTGGCCATATGCAATGGTTTAAAATAGCTCAGTAAATAAATTACATTCATTTAAATGACTACTAACTTTAACCTTTTATCCCTTCCAACTGAAATTTTAAAATTTTAAATATGTTTCTCATCATGCTGACAACAAATAAGACACAATAACTTCTGAATTAAATAAAATTTTATAGAAAAAATTTAAAACACTATAGTTCTACTGTACACATACAAACACCACTTTAATTTATTTATTTACTTATTTTTACAAGCTCAGATTCTGGGATTGTTCAACCTCAACTGAAAAAGCTCTTGTCACGGAAAATATGCAGCTTACTGATATTTAGAATGGTTTTCCTGTAATTAACTCCCCCTTGAGGATTTTAAGTTAGCAGCAGTAAAATTACCAACAGTACTCTAATACACACCACATGCGCTGGTGTTCAATTCTCAGTGGTCTAATAGCTTTCTACTAAAGAACTTTTTTCCCCCTCAAAATTAGAACAAAACTGTCCCAAGCATAAAATAAAAGATAATTATCATGTTTATATGTGCTGGGAAAAGTATGCTTTTAACTTTCATTTGTCTTATACTCAATCAACCATTAAAACAAGAATCAATTATTTTAATATCTTCCGTGAGTGTATCCTACACTTGTATAAAAGTTTAATTGGATGAAGTCAAAATATACTTTTGGTTCAATTTTAAAGCTTGATTCACATCTTTTCTAGTTAATAAAATTACTAAAACACATGACAACTGTTTAAATTTTTCATTTCACTATCAACAAACTGCCTTCACTAATCTCATATCTTATTCTGATTTAATATTTATCCTAACTTGATAACTAAGTTGCAACTGCTACATAAAACTGCAGAAATCTGTAAAAAATGTTTTATTTGAAACATGTGATTCACTGGGGCTACAAGCAATGAGCAGGCTCAGAGAAAAGCTGGTCCTCAAAATGTAAAGTTCAAGTTCTTCAGAGCTACCTCTGGGCATGAGTTGATTTATCTAGGTAACACAGACGAGCCATGTAAAATTAAAACAGGAAAAGAATATAGAATACTGTTCTATCCATGATATATAATCTCTTTTTAAAAGTCCAGTGACTGTTCTAGTAAACTGGAATTATCAATAGTCCATATTACGGTAAAAGAGATTTATACATTAAGAATTAGCCACTTTGTTAATTAAAAAAGAAAGATAATGACTGGTATAACAAAGTGACCTTAATTATACATAAAATAAATATGAGTATCCACTTAGTGTGATGTGTAGTGGATACCATAACTGTTGATTCTGAACAGGACACATGAAGAATATCTTATATTCAACTACTGTCCTAAACTAATTCCCCTTTATAGTTTATGCAATTTCCAAAGTCAATAAAATTTATTCTAGAAAAGTTAGTTAAACGACAAAGTGTAATTAGGAGAAAAAGCCAAGTCCAACATGGGTTTCTCAAAAGCTTTAGACAGAAAATCTAATATATGTTTATTCTAAAAAAAGAAGCAATAATATCTGGCATTATTTGAAGATATGAGAGAATGACATGATTTACAGTCTTTACATGGTCTGTCACCCCTAGAAAATCAGATGAGTTGCTTGCATCAGTAAATGTGATTACAAGACACTTGTAAAACTATGTAAAATACTCATATACTTCTATTAGTATGCAAATTCTCTACAAAATAAACATGTCTTAAATGCAATCGGATTCTAGTGCTAAACTGTTTTAGTATTTGAATTAAAACAAAGCTTTCCACCATTTAAAACATTTTTTACATGTCTTTGAATATAAAATTTCCATTATATTTAACAATGAATTTTAGAAGACAGTACAGCAGAGTGATAAGAAAATCTGATGAGCCATCAGTTAACCTGGGATTTAGCTCTGTATCTACGAAGAAGTATGTTGGACTTTTGTTTCCTCAGTTTCCTTATCTGTAAAGAATAAAGTCAGACTAGACTTTAGCTTTAAGTTCTTTTCAGATCTAAAATGTTCTGATGATAAATAACTGACAGACTGGTCTCTGTGCATTAGGAGAAAGCTACAAATCATTACAACTGATTTCTGATAAATTTTAAAACTACAAAATTGGAGAAAATGCCCTCAAAAAATCAAATACCCACCTCTGCTTCCTGCTGCTAGTTTTTATAAAGAATATTTCATCATAAGAGGAAGTATTAATTTTAATTTTAAAATATGACTCAGTTTCTACAAAGTTAAAGAAATCTCCCATTACAAAATGACTTTTATAAATAACCACTTTGGAGGGTCTCTCTGTGAAAAATTACCTAAAGCCCTTTTCCCCAAGCAAGTTAATGTGAACTTGGGAAGGGCAATTAAATTGTCAGAATTAAAAAATTTGTTTTTAACTAGAAGGTAGCCAGAAGTAGAGTCATGGGGCTGGTATTGATCGCCTGAACAGAGAACATCACTCTTCAGGTATTTACTCTGCCACCCTTACACCAGAGGCTTTCCTTCAAATCAAATCAATCTATAAAAAAAGATGGCTCCTACTGCTAAAATACATAACTAATCGCCAACAGTATTTCTATTTAGATATCTACTTTTAATAATAGTACTATAGTTTGTGATATTTTAAGACTGTGCATTTTCAAAATGTCCTATCTCCTTAGTTAAATTACAAATAAAAGTGAGAAGTCATAAAAGAGCATGAAAGTGACATACTATCTTCAGGAAAATCTATTTAATTCTTTGACTTCAACATTGAAGCACAGTGTTCATCCACAATAAATTCTATGATTTCAACTGCATTTTGATCACATTAACTATGTTGTTTTGCATACGTGATTCTTAATATATCAATATTTATTTTTATTAGCTTCCTTACTGTAATTAAGTTAGGATTAAAAAAACAAAGAGCTTTATAATTAATACAAAACTAAAATTGAATGTGAACTAAAAGATACTCCAATTAATAAAACATCAAAAAATTAAGCTCTTTGCTTACCTAATACAGTGGCATAAATCGCACAGACATCAAACAATACTAAACTACAATCTATGTGCTGAGTTCCAAAACTGACTAATCATTATTATTTAAAATTTTATAATATATAATATTTGATTAGCTAGAGCTTTTACCTTTTTTTTAAAAAGTTATATAAAATATAACATCTTCTTAATTGGAAGCATCTACTACATAATACACATTCTGTTAGTTTTTAAAAATATATTTCAGGTTTAAATATATATTTTTAATCTTTCAGTCCTTTAAATATCAATCATTATGAAACTAGGATAAAGTATTACCAAATAGAATGGAATTACATAAAATGCTAAACTTTACTTCTCTCTTAATTTAAAAATGCATAATAAAACACAGATAACATTATGTTAACCTTTCAATTACTATTTAGACTAACTGGAGTGAAATCTACTTCTAAATAGGATTCTAAGTCTTAAATGACAGTAAGCATTGCTAACAAACATCTTTTAAAAAACATCTGACTCAGCATTAAAAAAGTTGACATAATGTTATTTGAAAAGTTAAAATTCAACCACAAAATTAAAATTTACTCATTATAAAATATCCTATGGCTCCCCAAAGTGGTTCAATGTACTATTTTTGATCAATTGATTTTAATAAGCTCTGTACAACAAATTTTAAATTCAGTTAGTGCTATTTCTTTCACAATAAAGTACTAACAGTTTGCCTATATGCAATTTTAGAAAACAGGGCCCCCCCCTCCAGATAGAAAAGGAAAATTTTTCATAAAAATATTTTTACTGTCATTCATAGACTTCAGAACTCACAACTGAATGCTAAATGAAAATTAATAAGAAAGATACTTATTAAATTTTAAGTGCACATGGCAACATCTTTTTGAGAGAAGAATAAAACTGCAAAAGGCTAATTTTTTTTCAGTGTAAGAGTTATTAACTAAAACAAAAAAATGCCAAAACCAAATGAAAGAAGAAAAAATATATGTATAAAACTCTTGAAATTCATAGCACTACATAAAAAGCACTTGAACCTTAAAACCAAAAGTGGCCTAATTAATTCTACATCTTATTTCTCCTTCTCCACCTCCTGTAGTTGAAGATGTAGGGCCCTGCGACTATTATTGCTTTAAGATCACTTTGTTATTGACTATTCTCTGTATGATCATTTATTTTAAAGGACTGATGTCACATTTGGTGTTGTATCTGATGACATATTGTGGACATTTTCTTCCAGAAATGGCTCTTTAAGGCTGAGTGCAAGAGGTTAAGCTGCCTGACTGAGGCCAAACCTAAGATCACAGACTTTTAATCTAAATTCTTAATATCCTTCTTGAATGTAATTTAACATTTATTTTGGACATTACATATTATCATTTAACCATAAGCTGCTGCATGTTAAACTAATACCCCGAAGAAGGGAAATCAGAACTATTTCTCATCTTACTAAAAACTAACCAATTTTTATTTTATAAAATCAAAAACAATTTAATATGAGTGGGTACATTTCCCCCCTTAACCAACAAAACTTAATTGGCTTTCAAAAATTACAAAACCTATGTAGAAACCCTATGATCAAAGACAATATATTATCAAGTCCAAAGGACTTTTTCAGTTTTCCCAATTTGCTCGTGAGGCTTCTACCTCAACTGAATCACTGTGCTATGCATTATATCAAAAAAGGAAAAATTGTTAAGTTCTGATAACAAGATGATGCAGAACAGGAACATATGAAAATAATGTCTCTTCTTTTTCCAGGAGCCATCTATCACAACCATCTACAAATCAAGGCTCAGAAAGTATCGAGGCACTTGGACGTTTATTACTCTCTCTCCCACTTCATAATCTCATGCTAAAATACCATGATTGAGGGAAAACCATACACATCCAACAAGACCTGGAAACCTATTTGGTTTGTAAATGCTGTCTTTCTGATATTCATGGATTTAAGACAGACGTCCTGGATTAATTCACTCAAAGCTGAGTATGTCACTTAAAAGGAGAAATATTTTATCCTCCTCCTCTGAAACAAAGGGTCTATGTTAAGTAAGTTTTGCATGTGCAACATAATAAATAAATCCACTTGACACCATAATTTAATAGGACCCTACACTAACTATAAGAATTTGACTTCTGATTCCGGGGTGAGTAGCTGGGGAACGTGGCACTGGAGCATTTTACAGTACCTTGTAATAATGAAGTTATGCTCTTCATTACCAAGTACTGTACCTGCTGCTCGCTACTGGCAAGGAGTGGTTTACACACTGACCATGTTCCACGGCTGTTTTTAGTGTCGCTTCAGGATGTGTCGATCCTAGAGGGTTACGCACAAATCGTCGCCGGCGCCGCAAGTCATCTTCCCAGTAGTCGAGGCGCCAGAACTCACGAGGACGACTACAATGAAACAGAGAAGCCACATATGTTAGCAATTATCAAACAGCGTGGTAGCACTGAATTTCTGCATAAAGCTCTCCTTGTTTGCTCTGCCTTTTTTTCCCTCCCATTCCTCTTAATTCTCCCTCCACCTCACACTCCCCTTTCTGCAATCTTTAACTTAGGTATGTCCTTGAAAATAACAATATCACCTTCCAGTCTAAGGAACTCCTTTTCCTTTTTCTTGGAAGGTGAAATGAGCACTAAATACATCATTTTGAAATGAATTGCTGACAGTGTGATCAGTTTCCCCACACTCCAGTGGCATGTGCTCTGATTTCAGCCTCATTTCAGCCTCAGCAGGGCACCTTTCTCTGTGGCTGCATTTATAAACCAGAATAGGGAAAAGGCTATTATAAATATGGGATAGCATTACCTATATTAATCAAAGTCTGTCCCCCTTCATTTTTCTTCCTAATTTGTGCCTTTTTGCACAAGGTCAGTAAATCATACCATGAATTCTTGGTCCAGAAAGTGTTAACTTTAATGAATATCTCAGTTACATGGTTATGTATGTGATAATAAAATATTACTCTGTTTAGATGTGCAGGAATTTAATTAAAATAATCTCTTAAAATATTCATTACATTTAGCCCCTGAGGCTTAGAACAACACAAGAAAATGCATTTCTTTTCCACTTACTGTTTTTAAATAAACCATTCCTATAGAGTGAAATAGCAATCTATTTTCAAGCAAATCAGATTGGATTTCTGTTTTATGTAGTCTGTTTTTATATTTAATTAAAAACTACATGGTATATGATGTGCAATAATTGCTGTATCAAAAGCATACTTTTAGAAATGTATTTTTTAAAGGGTTCACTCAATTCAAGTTCCACTCTATTTTCCCCAATTATGTAGATCTTTTTACATGGCAATATATGAATGTAAACTTTCTTTTCTATTAACTAATCATGATCTAGCATGCTGAAAAATGTTTTCTAAGGAAAACACTAATATGAAGTTTTTTCAGTTACAGTTAAAAAAAAAATCTCTGCAGGATATATTTACACTAGAGACATACAACATGAAAACCTGTAAGTTTCAATAATGAAATTTTAAAATTCATAATCAAAGCTTCTGCAAAAAAAATGACTAATGCAAAATAAAACCTCACTTGTATTTCATGAGCTAATAAAATTGTACCTGTCACCTTTGACAAATTAGTAGCCTTGACCAACTGACAGTCCCAAAATACCTACGTAAAAGTTATCCATATTTTGATGGTTAAAGAGGCTACCTTTAAAAGTTCAAAATGGATTTGTAAGTAAGTACTTCACCAATTAAAAATTAGCTTAGATTAATGAAAGCATTCATAAAAAAACAATAGGAATCCTATGCTGTTCATGAGAATGCTGGGGAGACAAGGAAACAGCAAAGATTTCCTTTGTCGATTTTGTTCATGCCTAAAGAGGAGTAAATATAAAGTAATCTAAGTGAAATACAAAAATGTGTAAGAACTGTTGTCCTCGAAGAGAAAAAAATTAAAAACCTCTTTCGTTCTTGTTATTTTGCTGTCTACCCTTCAAATGAAAACTATTATTATGATAGCATTTAAAGTTAAATAAGAAATACCTATAGAATACATATAAACACAGAAAACAGTTGTTTGAACTCAATTAATAAAATTCTCCTTAGGATAGTGGGGGAAAGGCGGTACACAGATGGCTATGTGTATGGCTTTGATAGTCATGGAGCTTGGATAGGTACTTCATCATTCTGCCCACCTACATTTATCTGTTAAAATTATTATCAAATATCAGCCAGGATGCAGTCGTGAATCACAGGCTGCTCCTCGTCTTCAGGGGAATGATACAATGAGGGTCTATTCATCAGAGCAGCAATCGGCACAAGTAATTAGTTCCCTAGACTGAGATCTCCTACAAAGCCTATTTCAGTCAGCATCACAAACATATGACGGTGTAAAGCTAATGAAAGCTGCTAAAATTTGTTAACCTTTTCTGCCATCAATCCTTCTAATATTCGGTGCTTCAGTATTATGCAAAGGTGGTAAATTATTAATTTGTCATTCATCCATCCTTCTGAATTTTGAGTCAAATTAAACGATATCATTCTTCTTGATAACAATTAAAATTATAAGAGATATTAAGCTGCTATTACAAAATTGTTACTAAATTAGGTAACAATAGATTCTGTAATACTTGAGAAAGAAGTCAAATCTGATGGCTATTAAAGCATGTGTGTGATCATTTTTGTTAAGCAGTAGAAAAAGCAGAGGAATTATAAAATCATTCACAAATTTTCAAGAAACTCAAAGAAAATATCTGTAACAATAATAACCACAACTAGGAGGAAACAGAACTATAATATTTATTTTTGAGCTCTTCAACAGTAACAAATAATGGTCACAATGGTGACATTTGGCTGAAACAGAAACACTGACGTATTAGAAATGGAGAAGCTGTGCACATCGTAGAAAAAATTTTAAGGTAAGTTTTATTTACCCTAATTATGGACTTCTGTCTTCAAATGTAACCGTTCTATCAAAAATTTAAAAATACTTTAGATATATTCAAATAAAATGAAGAAATCTATACCTCAGCATGATAATCTTTCCACTATCCTGAAAACTACATCTCAGAATATCTTCTCAATACAAGTAGTCTACCCCCTGTTACAACAATTTAGTCTGCAGACAAAAGCAAAATCACTCATTTCAGATCACAGATCCAGAATGGATTACAAAAATCAGTTAGAGAGACCAACAATTTCAGTACATTTTTTAAAGTCTCTCCAGATAATGCAGAATAAAAACCTTCAAGGAATTTACTCAAAATGGAATCATTATTAGCCTCATTCAAAAAAATTAGCATTTATCAACCAATTTCTGATTGTTAAGAGTAATATATGTTCTTTGAAAAAAATAAGTCATATTCATTTTTTCTTTCAGATAAGGATAATTACTAGCAAGTTTAAAGTCATCTACATAGTAAGAAACTGAGACATAAAAATTCACTGTTTTGTCCCAACTTTGCTCCTTCCAACAACATACAGTCTCAGCATAAAGCTCTATCACTGAGAAAATGAGTCACAATCTGTCAGTTTAACACATGACTGGAAAGGGGAATGTGTAGGTTTCAATCATCAACTTAATATCTTTTGATTATTCACATAAAGATTTCACTCTTATTTAGGAAATACTGACGCTCCCTCTCCAAAATCTCCTTCTTGGGGAAAAAGGATAAGAAACTGACATATTTGGGAAACTGATCCAACACTTTTCTCCTAAGTTTATGAACTAAGTTGTTATATATTTTTGTAGTTATCACTATGGTATGGCAGGAAAATTTAAAAGACTTCATGTATTCAGAAATGGACTGCTAACCAAATACAAGCATGGATAAGATGAGAAATCACTTATTCTGAGAACTTATAAATATACATCTAGATCACTATATACCTATACCTCTATATATCTGTATCCATCAAAAAAATTACATTAGTACTACATGATGTCACATTCACAAACCTCATCTATATCCATTTTTACAAATAATTAAAACTAAGATCCTCAAAAAAGCACTCAAATTCAGGATGTAACCCTAGGCTCTATAAGATCTAGAAATAAAGCCTTCTCTATAAAAGGTCTGGTAGTCAGGTCACCTGTTAGTACACAAGCTCCAAGTACCTTGGACTAACAGGAATATACTGTATTTGAAAAGCTGTGCATGTGTAAATAATGACGGTGAAAATAAATGTTCTAATGTTTCTTTCTAATTATTTCTCCCCCTTTCTTTGGCCTAATCTCAAAGTCTAAGATTAAAATGATAACATAGGCCTGTCTTTTTCAAAGTATAAGCATGCGTGCATGCTCAGTTGCATCAGTCATGTCTGACTCTGCAAAAGTCATCTAATTACCTTTCTACTCTTTTAAAAACCACATATATGTATTTGTACAAATAGAACTTTAACATATTGCTATGAGCTACATAATGTAACACAATGCCATTTTTATATACAGAATATGTACTTTCTATTCTACAAGAACAAAATCAGATAGACTGATGAAATAAATCTTAGAAGGAAATACAACTCAAGCAGCAATAGATAGGCTATTTGTTCCCCTCCCAGGCCCACTGTGGACAGTGATTTGATCTACTAAAGAAAATGAATAAGGATGAGCCAAAAGAGAATCACTTTGAAAAGGAAGAAATATTAAAACAGAGAATCAGTAACTAAGGGATAATCCATAATCTTCCTCTAACAGTTGAATGGTTTACCTATAAAAAATGTATTGTTTTCCACAAGTAAATTATAAGACTCTCTAAACTTTAGCTTTCCTCAGAGAAAGTATGGCAATCCAATCAGCCAATTAACAGTGCTGAATGGATGGATACTGAAGTAGACTCCTAAAGCACTGCCTAATAATGACTAACTCAACCTTGAGCCAGGAGCTAGGGATACAAAGATTATTATGATATTTTTGTCTCTGACCTTGAGAAAAGACAGATGAGAAAACAGTAAGAATTTAAAAATTATGTGTGATAGAGCAGAGCTCTACTAAATGGCACAGCGCGAAGGAGCACTATTCTCACCAAATTTGTGCAAGTGGCACTCCTGGAGTCGTGCAACGTTCATTTTGTGCTGCTGTGTGCAAGCACCCTATGAGAAATGACAGGGTACTCTGAGGACATCTTATCTTCTCCCCGCTTCTTTCTTTGCTCAGGCTCCTTTTTTCTCTGCCCAAGTTAAATCTAATCTTCAGAATAGGGAACAGAATAAGCCCTGCAGATGCTATCAGTAGCAGTCACACATTTAGCATTTCCCTGATGCAGGAAAAGGTGTTCGGACCACAAATAGGCATGACTGTCAAAGAAACAGGCAAAATTCAATATTCAGAATAAAATAATCAAGAACAAAAGAGAAACACTGACATTTATTTCACTGAAGTCATTAAATTCATATTGTTCTATTAAGGTATATTATGTTCTACTATCATTCTATTACAGTAAAACAATGTTAATTACTGAAATGAGGGGTAGCTCTTATAAAAATTATTCTAGTTATTATATAATCTAAATGCATTGTCACATTATTTAAATTAGTCAAATATATGCATGTTTGTGATCCCTTTGGTTGTAGGGCTATTTTTATGTAACTTGAATCTATACCAATAAGTGAATTCTAGTCTTAAAAAGAATAACTGTCAAATTCAATTATACTAGAAAAATATTCAATTTTCCATCTTTCCTATTTCCTTGTGACAATGCCTGATAAATCTTGACGACCTTACCACAAGTCAGTAATAAATTCTGGCCAGAAAAAAAGTTCTAAATCCTAGAAAATTTTGGTATTCATATTTTGCTCTTAAATTTGTTTATTACCTATTTTCCTATATTTGGCTAGCTTCTAACTCTACAGTTTTAGATTAAAATTAACAGCAGACATTAGCTACGACTTAAATGGTAGCCTCTGTAAAAGAGGCACATAAACATTTTCAGTGCACTGTCGGTTAGAAGATAAAAGTGCTTAAGTTCTAGAAGGGCTTCACTTTCTGCACAAATCTTGCTGAAATAATGTGCAGGTACTATATAGGTTATCGTACAATATAAAAGAATGCTTTATCTCACAAGCTGAAATCTACTGTGCCTTCATGCAGATAGACAGAATATTAACTAAAACCTGTTTACCAGATACCAACTATAAATCAAACGCAAGTGATCTATGCACTATGCTATCTTAATAAAAAAAAAAGGAAAAAATCCTTCAGTTTCAGTAGAGACACCTTTTGAAGCGGAATCCTTTCTTTATCGAGGACTTACACAGAGAATTTCTATTACATTGAGCCACTAGAGTATCATATGTGTTAATTAGGTAAAATTACATTCTATGTAGTAATGAACTTAAGCAATGGTGCTATTCAGTGTATTTCTGTTTGCTTTCAGAGACAACTAGAGACCCATTTTCATTAAATTTGGACATTTCAAAAGAAATACAATCTTGCAACGGAGTCAATTATTCAAAAAATAATACCAAAGTTTTCCTAGCTGTTGTTAGCCTGTTAACCATTTATTCACTCAGTATTTTTACTGAATAGGTTATGAGAAATCAAAATCTAATGTTAATTGTACTACCAGTTAAGAGTCTAACAACAGAGAACTGAAAAACAAATTAAAATACATGATATCATTGGATACCAGAAACTTTAAAATTCACCTCAGTAGCCACACCAATTGCACAGCTCTGTTCTCTTTTCCCCAAAAATCTTATTTAAAAAGTAATTCAGCAAAAATCAGTTGAGTGCCAACTATATACCAAATCTTGGTACCTACAAATAAACTACGCTGGGTTCAGCACAGAATTTTTTACATTAGAATCAGAATAAGAAAATTATCGAATATAGAAATAAATTTTAAATTAGATAACAATTACTGCACTAGGCTGCTGTATGCTAGACAGGTCACAAAGAGTCGGACACGACTGAGCGACTGAACTGAACTGAATGCTAGACATTACACTCTTTTACATGCATTATCAACAAGCCTCACTACAAGCCTTCCATGATTAAATACTGCTCTTTTCATTTTTAAGATGAAAAGCTCAGTCTTACCCATCAGTAGTAAATCATAAGATTCTATGGATTTCAAAGCCAATGAGCTTTTCACAAGACATTTCCTCTAGAAACTCTTTTGGATACTATTATAGGTACAATCAAAGTACTAATTAACCCTGCCTGGGAGGACTGAAGATTTCATTACGCTTTCAGTGAGGATCTATTTTGTAAGTTCCATGAGGACAAGGGTTTGTGTCTATGTAATTCACTGACCAAGCATAGTAACTGAAACAAAACCAGCACTTAATAATTAAAGAATGAACAAGATGATTTTCTAAAAATAATTTAAATGATAAACAGGAGTCTGCTTGGCAAAACAGAAAAGGCATTACAAACAGAAGAAACATCATGCACAAAGGCTGACATAAAAGGCATTTCTATCGAAGAGGGTTTGGGTAAGAAAGATCATTTCAAAGCAGCCTCAGAGTGGCAAAAACTAAGGCAGGAAACACAGGGTTAGAATCAAGATATCAAAAGTCACTGTTAATAGTAGTCAACTATTAACTAAAATAGTTACTTTTTACATCTTATAGTCAACAGAGACATAACTAAACTTTTTAAATAAAGGATTATTTATGATCAACCTTGTATGTTATATGGCAGAAAAATAAATAAGACAGTGGGGATAGGGTGTAGAGGCTATGATTTCAGAGACATATTTGAAATGGAATAAGATTTGATGAGACATTCAATGTGGGAGGTGAGAAAAAAGGAGATAATGAGAATAAAATTGAGGTTTGTGAGGAGGGGATAAAGATGCTATTTAACTGAAATGAAGCAGCTTAAGTAGACATGGTTGGTGGGAATAACCATATCATAGATTCCTAATAATATCTAGGTGTGCACAGCCACTCAGTCATATCCTACTCTTTCCAGCCCCAGAGACTGTAGCCTGCCAGTCTCCTTTGTCCATGGAATTCTGTAGGCAAGAACAGTGGAGTGGGTTGTCATTCCCTACTTCAGGAGATCTTCTGCAAAGACTGAAGCCTCATCTCTTGCATCTCCTTCATTGGCACACAGATTCCTCACCACTAGCGCCACCTGGGAAGTCTAGGTAGGCATGTCTAATAAGTAAGCAATATAACTTGGGAACTCGGAAAAGCAGTCTGACATATATAGACATATAAAATTGGGAGACTGATTAGCCTTGGAAGTCAATGGGTTTAGATATTTGTCTAACAAAAATTTATTGAGTGTTTACTATTGGCTAGGTATTGTGCTAGATCCAGTGAAAACTATATTGAAAGGACAGGAAAAAGTGAAATCTAGGAAATTCTAATATTTAAAAATTATAAAAGAGGAAAGAAACAGGAAAGGAAGTAATTGATTTTCATAATCAAAAAGATAATAGAAGAAGCAAAATAGAATGGTGCCAAAAAAGACAAACAAGCAAAGATTCTTCAGAGCACTGAATGGCCAGCAATATTTAATTCTGATAAAAATGTCCAGAAAGACAAAGAATGGAGGGAAGCTTTTGATTGTTTTAAACAATTTTATAATATATAATTTACATACCATAAAGCTCACTTGTTTACAGTGTACAGTTCAATGCTTTGTCATGTGTACAGAGTTGTGCAACAATCTCAATAATCTAATTTTAAAATGTTTATTTCCCTCCAAAGAAATCCCATACTCACTATTCTCCCTTCCTTGAGGATGGATAAGTACAGGATTTCACATTATATAGGTTAGACAATATAGGGTTTGCTCTGGACTGCAGTGTCTTAAGTTTGGGCCAATCTGCTGCTAAGTTGCTTCGGTCGTGTTCGACTCTGTGCGACCCCAGAGACGGCAGCCCACCAGGCTCCCCCGTCCCTGGGATTCTCCAGGCAAGAACACCGGAGTGGGTTGCCATTTCCTTCTCCAATGCATGAAAGTGAAAAGTGAAAGTGAAGTTGCTCAGTCGTGTCCAAATTCTAGCGACCCCATGGACTGCAGCCTACCAGGCTCCTCCGTCCATGGGATTTTCCAGGCAAGAGTACTGGAGTGGGGTGCCATTGCCTTCTCCGTGGGCCAATCTAAAACAAGTCAAATTATAAGTAATTGGTTAAAGGCATCATTGTTAGTACTGGAACTTTTCAGAGAGCCCATGAGAATGCATTTTTTTTCTTTAACATTTCTGTTCTATATAAAAGATACCAAAAAACTGAGTCTAATTTATCTTTTAAGGAAAATTCTTTAAAATCAAATTTCTAACTAATTCATACTATAACATAAAGGGTAGCTAAAGTTTTAGAAAATTTTTTATTAAAAAGTCATTAGAAAAAAAAAGAAAAAAAAAGTCATTAGGCTTATCTACAACTTCTATGTAAGTCATTTATCATTTTCGGGCCACCATTGCTTGAATAAAATAATTCTAATTTATTCATTTACAAAAGTGTTATTGTGAGGAATCAAAAAAACAAGTATATGGAATTGCTTCAACATAAGTAAAATGCCATGCAAATAAATATATGGTATTATTTTCAGTCGATAATAAATTTAAGTGTTCAGATACTTCTAGATGCCATTTATTTACTTGAATAATACAATGTGCTTAAAGTGGTATCACCAGTGACCTCAAAACTGATTAAGGAAAAAAAAAAAAAAAACCATTAAAAAGTCCTTTATCAGTCCTGGAAATGATTAGCTTAGTTATCTTTCTCTACAGATTTACCTATCTTGCATAGTTTACACAAATGGAATTATACAGTAGGTAGAGTTCTCTGACTGACTTTCACTAGGATAATGGTTTTGTTTTCTTAATATATTTGACTATATGAGCAGGAAACTAATACAGTTATGTAAAGTCTAAAAATAAAATAAAATTAAAAAAATAAATAAATAAAATACCAATGAGATACCAAAAAAAAAATTTATTAATATTTGTTACATAAATTTAATTATTCATTATATTTGTAAATATTTATTATATTATTATATTTATTTTAAAATTATTTTAAATTACTAAATATTTAATTATTTAAATTAAATATTATTTACTTAATAAATATTTATTTAGATAAGTGACTGGCTCTTCTTGGCTGTTCACAGGCTTTCTCCAGGTGTGGTGCACAGGTTTCTCATTGTGGTGCTTGTCTTGTTGCGGAGCGAGGGCTCCAGGCCACCTGGGCTTCAGTACTTGTGACGCATGGGCTCAGCAGCTGTAGTATATGTACTTTGCAGTCCCGTGGCATGTGGAATCTTCCCTGACCAGAGATCAAACTGGTGTTCCTTGTATCGCAAAGCAAATTCCCAACCACTGGACCACCAAGGAAGCCCAGAATAATGTTTCTGAGATTCAACTATGTCATGGCTATAACAGCACTATATTTCTTTTTATTGCTGAAAAATATTCCATTGCATCAATATACAAAAGTTATTGACTTTATTTTAAAATTTTTTGTCAATGAAAGGAACTAGGGAGATAAGGTAATTAAAGAAGGTGAAAAACAGATAAGTATGCGTGCAAGTGAAAAAGACAAACTTCAAAGAGAAGAAAAACTGAAGGACTAATTTCGGCCTGGTTATTTCTATTTCCTCTATTAAACAGGAGGGTTTTGAGTCAAGTTCAGAATGAAAGGATAAAATTTTAGAGAGCTGCCTTGGGGAATGTGAAAGAAAGCTAACTAAAGCAAAGTTTGAGAATGACTTAAGTAGTTCTCAAGGCCTAGCAGAGATTGGAAACCATTCGGCTGAAGTGGCACTAATCTGTACAACTGTGCTCCTCCCCATCCCCAGCCATATTCAGCAACCTAAGAGGCAACAGTAAAAAGAGCAGTTGGCTAAATTCACTCAAGGAAGGTAAAGGAAAACGAGTAGGAAAACAATGAGAACGTCTGGGATGGGTAAGCACGATAAACCCATGATCTTCCTGGACCTCAATGAGACAAACACTTAAATGGAAGCTTATTACACACCGATTCATCGGGAAACCAAATTTACCCTGCTGTCAAGTCACTGATATTGATGATAATTTGGTTTCCCAAATAATTAATCAGTACATGTTTAATCAGTGTATCCTGTCCTTCTATCTGATACTGTTATGAATTTTCAACTTGTATTAAGCCATGCCTAGAAGAAAAGAATTGAGCCTGTACTATATTTGGAGACTGTCTTCAATATTTAAGCTGCATGATCAGTAATAAATAGGCACAGAGCTGGACAACGTACACACAAAGAATAATCTGAAGCCTTAGGAAGACAGGACTTCACTCTCTTGAGAAATAAATCACTCTGAGCTTCTGGAATGGGCATGGGAACTAAAATTTACTGACTGTTGATGATGTATCAGGCACTCTACACTAAGTATTTTATACATGATCTCATTTAATTCTTAAAACAATCCTATATATTAGGAATATACCACCAAATTAACAGGTGAAGAATTAAGGCTCAGAAGTCAAGCCATTTAGCCACGAAGAAACAAAGCTAGACCTTCCATCTGGAACTCTTCATTACCAAAGGATTTTGGTGATGCTACTATTTCTACACCAAGATATTCATACTAGTGTCAGAAATATAGTATGACAGTTCATTTATATGTTTTAACATCTCTTTTATAAAATTATGGATTAGAATGGAACCTAAATTTTTTATAAATTATATGCCTATTTGCACACATTCCAACAAAGAACAATTACAAGATATTACTTTTTCCAGCACTAGCACACCAAAATTGAAATAGCAAGGCTATAAGTTTGGTGGATAGGGGAAGGGGTTATAATGCTCCATTGCTCTTTATCAGGTAAGTAAAATTAAAGTAAAACTATAAGCACTGTGTAGTATAGGTCAGCATTTGTTACTAAAAAGTCTGGAATCTATTCATATTCACTGAATGTCTCTAGTAGCTCAGATCACCAGCCCCAAATGTATAGAAACTCCATGTTTTTTAAGCATACATAGGAACCCAGTCTCATGGCAAAGAACCACTACTTTGGCATCTAGGACATCCTTTTTTCTCAAACTCGGGCCCTATAGCACATTTTTGTTGCTGTTGTTCTTAAGATAGTTTATAAGTTATAGGGAGAGACAGAAAAGGCAAAGAAGTATCAGCCTCCAGTGTATGACATTCATATTTTTAAATAAATAATTTAAAGGCTGAAATGTATCAGCAGGCCAGCATAATCCAACACTTGCTGCCTTTAATCCAAAATGCTCAGGGTGCTGTAATGTGCTGTAAATTCTGGCAAAAGCAAATAACAGATTTTACCTAGCATAAAATAGAAAATATATATACCATTCTTTGCAACCTAGATAAATTAGCAAAAGTATATGCTCCTTATCCACAGGGGAGAACGGGCTTACTAGGTTACACCTCCAGGTGTTTAAGACAGTTGGAAGCCGGTTCTTTCAATAGTTGCTGTCATCCCCTAGAAACTTGCTAGTACTTTCAATTTTGAAGCAATTATTCACATTCGGAAGTGATTTATTTTCCTCCCTTTCTTTACTGCATTTCATATTTTTTTCTGGCTCTCAATAACCAGTTCTGCTTTGGCTTAATTATATTCATTTACAAACATTTTTTTTCTGAGTGTCCACTACTATTTGGAAACCACTGATTGAGGTGCTATAAGGGACACTCATACGAGGAACACAGGATCTCTAATCTCAAGGCCTTTACAATCTAATAAATGGGATAAAAGACGCAAAGAATTACATGGCATAAGATTCATGCAGTAAGAAAGTAAAAATCCAGAGCTTTGGAAATTCAGAAAAAGGAGTAAGTGATCACACATGTTTTAAAGGGATCAGGAAACACTTGAAGAAGCAAGAGATTTTTGAGGCAGACCTTTAAGAAGGGGTCAAGTTTCAGTTGATATACTAGGAAGAAGATGGCACTGTAGGCTTTTAAGAGAACATAAGCAAAGTATAGAGGTCAAAAAATTAAGTAATTTCATTTGGTTGGTGCCAGTAGGAAATGAAGTAAAAAAGAAAGGTTCTCATCTGGTTGTAAAGGACTAGAGATGAAAAACTAACCAGCTTGTATTTCACTCATTCATTCATCTATTTAATCAACAAACACTTATTAAGCACCAATGATGCTCAAGCATCTACAGCAGGCACTGGAGACTTAAGGAGTCATTTATTGACAGTCATTATCCTCAAGGACCTCACAGTCCAAGGGAAGAAACGGACATATGAAGAGACAATTTTAATATGTACAAAAAGTCCTTTGAGAACACAATGGAGAGGCATTTTCCAAAGTAATAGAAGGCAACCTGGAAGGCCGTAACATGTAAATTGGGACTAAGAGTTAACAGATGCTAACCAGAAGAAGAAAAGGAAAAGCATTCATTCTGAAGGAATGGCACTAGCAAAGCCAAATAAGTAAGAAACAATTGGATATATGCCCAAGTTAAGCGTTTCCAGAACCTTTGGAGAGTCTAAGGCAAGAAGTGGCCAACGAAGAGACTATAGAAACAGGCAGAAGTCAGATCACAGAGAATGATCTGAGGAGTCTGACTCCTGGAATATTCGTGAATTTTTTTTTTCCATATTAACTATAAACAATTACAAAGGCTTTAACCCTCGGGGCACTTTCAGGGAAAGCTGCCCTCCCCACTCAAACCAGACTTGGTGTATAGCCAGTACACTGCAGTCTCTGAACACAGCTGCGGCCAGGGACTCAGACTCCACTGCCACTCATGCCCTTGACATGCTTGCACCCTAGACCCTGCAGCTTCACCCCTAGGTTTCTTTATCTGAAGCTTTGACTGTTGGTCCTCTTCGTGTATCTTTGGAAAGGGTTTTTTACCAGAGGGGGCTTCCCAGATAGTGCAGTGAAAAAGAATTTGCCTGACAATGCAGGAGAGGAAAGACACATAGGTTCAATCCCTGGGCTGGGAAGATCCCCTGGAGACAGAAATGGCTAGCCACTCCAGTATTCTTGCCTGGAACATTCCATGGACAGAGGAGCCTGGTGGGCTACGGTCCATGGGGTCACCAAAATTTGGACACAGCAGGAGAATGCACATTTAAAAGAGGAGAAAGGGGAAATCTTGAGGACACTTGCCTGCACTTTCATTCAGCCAACTGGAGCCATACCCCTTTGCCTCCTTCCAAACTCAGGGTCCACAAAACTGCTGGAGTCTCTTGTTCAGGGCTCCAGAGACCACCCCAATTTCTACACTAAACTATGCTGATCTATTCTGAATCTGCTGACTGTCCCCTGGGTCAAAGTTCCAGAGAAGAAATATAATAGAATACATGTAGGACTGTATAAGAGAATACAGTCCTACGGTTTTCAACTCTTATACTACTGCAGTGATTAAAGGCTTAAGTCTTTCATATTGGTTTGTCTCTTTAACCAACTACTCGAACACCTTTGAGCTCAACAATCTCTCCGATACCAGGCATGCCATGCTAAGGAGTTTGGGTTTTATCCTGTAGCAATGGGGAAATACTGAAAGAGTTTTAAGTAGTCATTGTGACGGCAGGAACAAATATATAAAAAATTAGGTTAGAGGGAAGAATCACCTAAAATCAGGACACAAGGTGTGGGGAGAGAGCAAATTGGCCAAGATGGTGAGTTCAGGCTCTCTGGTCCCACGTTTTGTAAATAGGGATTATGTAACAGCTGACATCATTTGCAGCACTGCGCATGCACGTCGCAAGGTGCTCACATGGTCAGGAGCTACTCCATGCTGTAACTCAAAGCACAAGCTCCACCTAAGAGAGCGGTGGCATTTCATGGCTGCACCACGGCTGTGTTCCTTGGGTCAGCCACGAGAGGAGAGAATACAGTGTGTCTGCTGTTACAGCTGCTGGGCCAGCCAGGAGAGAGGATGTGTTGTGCTACGTTATGTTATGACTGCTTTGTCAGCCAGGAGAGAATAAACGTGTCTGCAGTTCCCAAGGCTCATCGTGTCTCCTTCCAGCCTCTCAGCTCGCGCCTTGCCTGCCCTGGGTTCAGGAAACAGTGTGAACAGCAAGACAACTGGTGTCACAAACAGGAGCAGCGATATATAAAGATATTATGAAAATAATTTAAACAAGATGAGAGTCTTCAACAGTAATTTTAAATTTCCTATTTTTCTGATTTTAGTTTATTAATGCATTATTGAAATTGGTTTAACATTCTCTGAGATACAATGTAGTGAATACATGAATAACACATGAAAGAAAGTTCAAGCATACAGGGAAGACTGTTCAAAATAAAGTGGATTCCAAGGCATATGATGTACAAGGCTAATTAATGTTACATGGAGTGACAGGCCTAGAACTAAAGTAGATATCAAGTCCTGAAGCTAAGACATGAGATTGGAAAACAGCATAGGGATGGTCTACTGGGTGCTACATCAACCCAGCCCAGAAACAACATACACATCCTCTATCACCTTCCACGGATCTTACCAAATCATATAACGCTACATGGAGCAATGTGGTCACTTGTTAGATAGTCATTTCCCAGTAACAATCTACACATGGAGAAACAGCATGAAATCAAGATTATCAGCTAGACATACCTCCCACAGAGAATAAGAAGTGCCATAAGAAAAATGAAACACGAAGAGGAATAGAAAATACCAAGAAGAGGGTAGGGGACATGTATATACCTTAAACAGGATGTGTCGGGAAGGATTCCAAGAGAAAGTAACACTTGATTAAGTTACCTGAAGGAGGTGAAAGTACCAGTTATGCACATGGAAGAAAATTTCAGGCAAAGACAACAGTACATTCAAGGGCCCTGAAGTGACCCGAAACCACGAAATGCAGGAGGCCATTTTGAATGGATGAAGAGTCTCAGTATAAGCAGAGACCAGTTACCAAGAGGATGCGGAACACATTAGAATACTTTGGGCAGGGAAGTAACAGGATTTGCAGAGTTTCACTCTGGCTGCAGAAACAGCATCAATCAGTATTGAGTGGGAAGGTGATGGTAGAAGCAGGAAGTCCTGTTTGTAGACTCTGCAATAATCCAGAAGATGGGGGTGTCAGGGAACATATGGAACAGTAGAAATGGTAAATAGTCATTGAAGTCTGGACACATCTTGAAGGCTGAGTCATCAAAAGGAAACACTGACTAATCATATATGGGGTATGAGAGGAGAGCAGGCCATAACTTTTTATCTGAGAAACTAGAGGAAAAGAATAGACATTAACAAAGATGGAAGAGAATGTGAGAATAGATTTTGGCAATTCTTTTTTTTTTTTTTTTGGCTGCATGGTTTGTGAGCTCTTAGTTGTCTTACCAGGATCAAATCCATGCTCCCTCCAGTGGACGCAAGGAGTCCTAACCACGGGAATTTCCAAGGATAGGTTTTGATAAAGAAGGTCAAGAATTCGGATTTAAACATGTTATGTGTGATGCGCCTATTAGAAAAGGATTAACACTTCACCAAACAAATTTTTCTCTTCTGTCTAGGCATACAACTAGACCACTTTCCCCAATCTTGTTTGCAATTAATTATGGCCATATGACCATATGACTGAGCTCTAGCCAGTGAAATGTGAGCAGAAGTGGTAAGAGTCACTTCCAAACTTGGCTACGAAATGTTTCTATACACAATCATTCATGCATCTTCTACTGGTTTGAAATAGATGGATTTGGAGATCTTCGAAACCAAGAACTAAAGATAATGCAGCTATAAGACAAAATAAATCACCCACCAGAAACATCTAACTTGTATGTACTTTATATAAGAAACTAAATAAAGTTCTATTATGGTCAGCCACTGATTGAGATTCTGGGATTTCTTTTTTAAAGCAGCTTGTATCACACAAGCAGTACAGATATCCAAACAGAGATGATGAGTAGACAACTGAATATATGAGTGTGGAATTCAAAGGAGGTGTCAGGATATATATTTTGGGAGTCAGTGATTTTTCATGTTTATATAATACAGGTGGGGATAGACTGAAATCTTGAAGTGCATAGAGCCAAAGAAAGAAAGAGCAGTACTCCAACAACTAAGGCCTGGGTAATCCCAATAATAAAGAGGATGAAGAGATGAGAAACATGCAAGGAATCTTCATAGCAGCTATTTGTAGGAGGAAAACCTGAAGAATATGGTGTTCCAGACACCAAACAGAAAAGTACTTCAAGGAGGCAGTTATCAGCCATATCAAGGAGTATTCATAAGTCAAGGAAGATGACAGTTAAAAATTAACTCTGTGATTCAGCAACATGGATATCACTGGTGACCCGGAAAAGTACAGCTTCCACAGAATGAGGAAGCAAAAGCCTGAGTGAAGTGAGTTCGAGAGAGAAATGAGAGCAGAGAAAATCAGCAAGTGGAAACTAATCTTTCAAAGTTTCTTTAAGTGTAGTAAAGGAGCCATTTATATTCTATACTGTACACTGTACATTATAGACATTTGTGGGAAAAAAGCTATGCCATGAATACAAGTAGTCCCACCAGATAATTACTATCTAAATGTCATAGGATTTTGCAATATTAAGGAGATTCTACTAGACCTGGACATATGAGTAGAACACTCTAGGCATGGATAAATACACTGTGTAAAGACAAAAGGTCAAAATCACAAAAGTTGACTAGACATCTAAGAGTTCATTCATGACCCAATCCATTAATCTTCATAAGCACGAATTTTAGTGACTGCTCTGCAAGTTTGTTAACTAGGGATTATATTTCAAATATTGATATGAAAGTAACAATATTCAACTTTGAATAGGAAAAGAAAGATAAAGAGAAAATGGTACTTAAAAATTCATTAATAGGAGCTGAAATGGCTCCAATAAATGACATTACTCTTTATATTAATTTCAATAACTAAAAGATCAGTTCTGTCGCTCAGTCGTGTACGACTCTTTGCAACCCCATGGACTGCAGCACACCAGGCTTCCCCGTTCATCACCAACTCCCAGACTCGACTCAAACTCATGTCCATCGTGTCAGCGATGCCATCTAACCATCTCATCCTAAAAGATGGTCTGTCTCCAAAAAAAACTCACAAAGAATTAAACAAGCTTTAATAATAAAACACTGAATCCTATGTAATTGTGTTATTAATGGAAACTGGGAAGACAGGCTACAAATTGAAAAAAAGTTAATTCTGACTAACAGCACTACCAAACTGGACAACTTAATGCTTGTGTCAGAGCTTTTATCCATTGTACCTAGAGAGACATTACTTTGCCAACAAGGTCCGTCTAGTCAAAGCTATGGTTTTTCCAGTAGTCACGTATGTATGTGAGAGTTGGACTATAAAGAAAGCTGAGTGCCGAAGAATTGATGCTTTTCAACTGTGATGCTGGAGAAGACTCTTGAGAGTCCTTGGACTGCAAGGAGATCCAACCAGTCCATTCTAAAGGAAATCAGTCCTGAATATTCATTGGAAGGACTGATGCTGAAGCTGAAACTCCAATACACCTGACTCATTGGAAAAGACCCTGATGCTGGGAAAGATTGAAGTCAGGAGGAGAAGGGGAAAACAGAGATGAGATGGTTGGATGACATCACTGACTCAATGGACATGAGTCTGAGTAAGCTCTGGGAGTTGGTGATGGACAGGGAAGGTTGGCGTGCTGCAGTCCATGGGGTCACAAAGAGTCAGACACGACTGAGCAACTGAACTGAACTGATTATATATATATATATATATAATCAGTTCACATATATATATGTTACATACACATTTTGTTCTAAAAGTTCTTTACTATAGCAACTAAACTCATCTTTTAATATTAGAACAAATGCACTGACACAGTAACAGACAAAACAATGAAACAACAGAAGTTTCTGAAACTCAGGATATAAAATAATTTAGTACAGCATATCACTACAATAAAATATTTCAGACCCATGAGAAAAGGATTATTAAATGAATGTTTGACTAGAAATGTTATGAGTTATCACATTAACACATTTTGTAATATTTCACTATCCTTACAATTCTAGAATAAACACTGGGACATTAAAAATAAATAAATATATAACAAAAAAATATAAAATAGAATGTAATAGATTAGAAGATTCTGCACTGAGAGTTTATATTCTTGCCTTTATGCCCATATAATGGCAACTTATTGTAGTTAAAACTTTATTTTTCATTATACTACTTCATTCATTTGGTTATTCATGCTGGACTACAGATATAGCATGGAAAAAAAAGAAGCAAAGACTCTATTCCCTTATCATTTTTATACGTGTCAATCTGAATGACTATCCTAAAAAACATCTCGCCACATTTTTCAGTAAAGAAGGATGCATGCTAACAAAAATAAATGAAAAGTAGAAATGTTCCAAATGGTTGAAAAGAGTCCAATAATCTTATTTTCACTAGGAAATCGGAAAATTAAGTTATTCAAGTTCCAGCTCTTCCCTTTCAACTCCCAATATTTGGGAAAGTGACTAATTAAAAAAAGATAAAACATAAAAGCTATAAACTTAAGTTTAAAATAAATTTCTATAAAATATAGAAGTTGCATCTTCTCAACAACAGACTGATTTTTTCAGTCCAACTCTCCTCAAATAGCAGAGTATGCTGATCAAACTTCTTTTATCACCTATGCTTATTGTTTTACTGCAAATATGGAGCAAAGCCGCCTAGTCTGCTATAGCATTTCCTTCAGTCACAGAACTGTTAAAAAGTATCTATTTCAATCAGGTAGTAAATTCACAGCAAACAGGACTAAGCTAGGAGTTTGAATGAAAAGACAAGTATCTACTTAAAATCCACTAAAATCAATGAAATAACCATATTAGAAACTAACACCAAGAATAACCTATGTTTTCATCTCCTGTAAAAATAAATGCAATGGTACCTGTAACAAAATACATCTCATTTTAAAAGAGAAAGCTTTATTTCTAAACTTAACAAAATTATCAATCCAAGTTGACAAAAAAAAAAAAAATCACAGAAAGGTAGATTTTGTTTAAATACCTTATGGTTTCATTTTATACTTCTCATATCAGGGTGAAGTCTTAAAGGTAATTCAAAAGGAAAATGAAAGTTTTTTACTCAGAAGATAGAGTCCATATGTTTTTCAATCTGGAAACCCACTGGGAAAAACACTTGAGCTTTTTAAAACTGAATTTTGACAATTGGAAGCTGATGTGACTTTTTTCTCTCTCCAGGAAGATTTGAATCATTCTCAAGGGGAATGAAATAGATCTTTATCAAGTATAGAAAAGCTTAACACCTGTTTAACTCCAAATTACTTAGAAAAAAGTTGCTGAATCTTCAGAATCTCACAATGAAGGCATATGATCAACACTTATTCCTAAGTGTAAGATATTTTAATAAGCTTAACACAAGAATTCACATGTATATATTTGAGTGTGTTCATATTGCAAATTCTATATTTTTTAACACTTTCAATGAGTCTATTTCTTATTGATATACATATTCAAATGTAACCGTGTTCTTTGTTTTAGAATTGTAACAGTAATTTGTAATCAATTACATGTACACCTACCTGCAATATCTTCAGGCTCTAAGAGGACAGAGTCTGTCTTTTTTTCTCATTACCTATGAATACTCAGATTCTACCACAATGCTTCTAGTACACACTTTAAAAAGTCCACCAAGAAGATAAATATGTAATTTCTTTATCCTATTCATTCTTTCCTAAACCTAAAATAAATTTCATATATTCAAAGTTAAATCATTTCCTCTCAAAATTAAGTATACAAGTTTTAAGGGAAGCTCAATTTTATACAATATAGTACACACTGGATAACGTGTGCTCCACTACAAACACATACAACTCCTAAGTTAACTGTAAAAAATCTTACTGTATATCCATTATGTGAAAGGCAGTTTGCTAAGACATACTCACATATGTTTGAATTGTCTACATTAAAAACAGTCAGGTTTTCATTAATGTAAAAAAATTACATGGGACTTAAAGAAAGTAACTGAGACAGTGTTTTGGTTTTTGTTTTTAAAAACACAACACTAATTTGTTTTGCTTTTTCTCTAAAGGAATTTAATTTTATTCTGTTGTTTATTAAAGGTACCCCAAAGCAACCTGTTATCTATTTCTCCCTTCTCCTCCAACTTTCTCCCCTACTTTGTGGAAAAATACTATCTAATAAAAGGGCTTCCCTGGTGGCTCAGAGGGTAAAGCGTCTGCCTGCAATGCAGGAGACCGGGGTTCAATCCCTGGGTCGGGAAGATCCCCTGGAGAAGGAAATGGCTACCCACTCCAGTATTCTTGCCTGGAGAATCCCATGGACAGAGGAGGCTGACAGGTTACAATCCACGGGGTCGCAGAGAGTTGGACACGACTGAGCGACTTCACTTTCACTATCTAATAAAGGAAGAAAAAGGCAAATAAATTTTAAGGAACAACAGCTCTCAGTAAAAAGAGACTGAAAAAACACTGCATGAAAATAGAAATTATTGCCTTAAGTGGGCTCCAAACATAGAGAAGAGCTTTAAAAGATGTTACTTTATGGTGATTTAAAAGCTCTTCTTAGATCTCAACCTCTTCAATCATTAAAGTTATTATTTTTTATTTTTTTTTAAAGTTATTATTTTTTAAACGTCTTCAAATTCACTTTTGAAAAACTGTGGGCTTTCTGATTACTTCTTTCTTAATTCCTTAACAAATTTTACATATTCTAGATGGTTTTCATACATATGTTAAAAACAATTTAATTAGGTCACTCTGTAAAAGTGAGTGTTAGTCACTCAGTTCTGTCAGACTCTTTGTAAATCCATGGACTCCCCAAGCAAAAATACTGGAGTGGATAGCCATTCCCTCCTCCAGGGAATGATCACGACCCAGGGATCGAACCTGGGTCTCCTCCACTGGAGGCAGATTCTTTACTCTGTCACTCTGTAATACTACTGTAAAACCAAGGTGGTGTATTAAAAAAACAGTACCAGATGGAAAGAAAGAATATCTAGATTCTAGTTCTAACTTCAAAATGATTTAGCTGTTGGATCCAGAGCAAACGTGTTTATTCTATTTGGGCCTCAGTCTCATCTCCTATAAAACAAACAGGTTGAATTGAATAATCTGTAAGGCTCTATCATCCTCAAAATATTGCTTTGTTATTATACATAAAGATATATATATTGTACTCTTAGGGCACTCCACAGACCTCTCTATGTGAATGCTCAAAATCTTATTACTTTCTGTTCCTTAAATCTTAAAGTATACTGTTTAATGGCAAGGAAATTCCTGGAATTAATTATTTTACTTCCTTATTATCATATATTTCTCTTGGGAGTAGGGAGGGCAGAAAGCAATAAAATATGTCTAATTGTGCAGTGGTAATAAGTCTTAGCTTTTACTGAGGGAAATGCTGCATCTCTTTGATCCATTAAAAGGGGGTCTAGCATATAGATAAACACTCCTAGATGGAAACCAGGAACCCTGGGGCGAACTTCTTTCCCTTGCCATCCAAGACAATAGGACATAGTATAAACGAAGTAAGGTAAATGAAACTTCTGTAAGCATACTGGGGAAAAAGTGGGAGCATCTAATTTTTCTTCAATCTGATGAATGCCATGGGAAGGACACTGAAGATGAGGGGTGAGGTCATAAGATGACCTGGTTTTATAATGGGATGGTCATTGCAATGAATATTTAAGCTAAAGAAAGGTGCTTGAGACTTAGAACATGAAAATAAATATATAACCAATACAGAAGAAATCAGAAATTACCCAAACAAGGAAAGCTGATGGGATCAAATGCAGACGCACACAGAAGAGAAGTCCTCTGAAGAAGAGACAAGAACACTCCAGTCGCAAGCAGCAGACACACGCAGAGGGTAGAGATGGCGGCTGCTGCTGCTGCTACTGCCCAGTCGCTCAGTCGTGTCCGACTCTGTGTGACCCCAGAGACGGCAGCCCACCAGGCTCCCCCGTCCCTGGGATTCTCCAGACAAGAACACTGGAGTGGGTTGCCATTTCCTTCTCCAATGCATGAAAGTGAAAAGTGAAAGGGAAGTCGCTCAGTCATGTCCAACTCTTAGCGACCCCATGGACTGCAGCCTACCAGGCTCCTCCGTCCATAGGATTTTCCAGGCAAGAGTGTTGGAGTGGGGTGCCATTACCTTCTCCGAGAGATGGTGGTAACCTAAGACAATTTGTAGGCTGATTTCACATCTCTCCTCTTCCTACTTTATCATGGCAGCAGGCAGCAGAATTGCACACTTTTGGTAAAAAAGGTATGGATTCTTGGGTTAAAAGGAGGGCAGTGTCCTAGCTAGAAATGATAATGATCAGTAAGAGCAGAAAGCTCCTGCTGGAGATCAATTACCAATACATCCTGCCTGGCAGCGTTTGCCCAGCACCACAAGGAGGTGGCGTGCTGACAATCTTTAATGAAATGTTTAGTGCTTATAATACTCTTTGACATAGAAATTTCACCTCTAGATATGTATCCTATGGAAATACACATATTCCTAAAGATGAATCTGCCAGGATTGTGGCACTTCTATAAGTAATAAGTAAGAAGGAATACATAAAGCTCAAACAAATGATCCTGAATTGTTTTTCTGTAAGAAACACTACATTTTTATTAGACTGGGTTTTACTACTTAATTATAAGAGCTCCAGAAAATAGAATATTGGAAGTTATAAACTGAAACATGTATAAATTTACTGCTTTAAAATAATTATGGGGAGTGGAAATAGTGGGTATAGAGTGTCATGTCAAACAGGGAAAAGATGAAAATATTCAGAAGAGCTTTTCAAACTGTATGGGCTACTTATTCTTCCCACTCTTACCTTCTGAGATTTCCTACAAGCAAACTTACTTGTAGACATAAGCCACACAATTGACCAGAGTGTAGACAATGACCAGATGTGAACGACTGCTTTTGACAAGTGACTAGATTTTGACAAGTGACTAGTAAATTTGAAAAGTCAAACCTTTAAAGTTTTTCAAGAGACTGTCCCCAATTACATTTTATGCAAAATAACAAAAGCAAAAAACATACCACTTTTGGATACTAACACAAAATCAGCAGTTTTTTATACAACATTACTTGTAAAATACTATATACAGATCTGCTCAGAATCTTAATCTAACTTGAAAACCCACCCTAAGGATCACAAACTACTTTGGACTCTACAGAAAGAGATAAAATCATTCAGTGGTGCCCAACCTTACCTGATCATTATTAGATTTATCTGGAAAACTTTAAAAAACACCCATGCCAAATCAGTGTCTCTCTTGGGCTGGGAGCCTGGCACAAATGAACATTTTTTTTTCATTTTTCATTTTTCTTCTTTCACCACTGAGAGAACCATAAACACAGCACTGAGGCTGAAGCATTCCCCAACCGAGAAGACAGGTTCACTAGAAGGTAAGAGCAGCAGCAACAAGCTGAGGGCTCTGCAGCCCCTCCAGGCTACTGAGCACCCTGTGGAGAGATCTCCAGACTCCTCCAGGGGAACAGAGAACCCAGGGTCTTGGGGACAACCAGCCCTCACTCACTACGTGGGCTGCTTTACAGGAGCGCCTCCTCTCACCTCAACCCAAGAAAAGACTACAGGGGAATCTGACTGCGACAGTGAGGTGAGGAGGAGCATGTAACTATCAGCACAAGGACCACGGCATGCCAAGTTCATGCCTGCTGCTCCCAAGGAATTAATGCCAAACAGCGCCTGCGCCCATCTGCAGAACTGAGTTAGGGGTACACTCAGACCAGGGGACTTGGAAGGGTGCAGATCTGCCAGATTTGGATCCTCAAACAAGGAGTTTTGCCAGCTGTCAAGCCCAGTATGCCCACATCCAGGCAAGGATGTGAATCACAGCCTGCCCAGGTAGAGACTGTGTTCCCAGCACATCTGACCAGAAGGGCTGGTGAGAGCACCAAGAAGCTGTGTAGCCCATACTGCTGCATTACCAAGGCAGGAAAGCGAACTGACAGTCCCATTTACTACTGACTGTTGTACCCAGGGGGCTTCGCAGGTAGCGCTAGTGGTAAAGAACCTACCTGCCAATGCATGAGACTCCAGAGACGTGAGTTTGGGAGTTGGGAGGGTTGGGAGGATCCCCTGGGGGAGGAAATGGCAACCCACTCTGGTATTCTTGCCTGGAGAATCCCCTGGACAGAGGAGCCTAGAAGGCTATGGTTCAAAGGGTCGCAAAGAGTCAGACACGACTGAAGGGACTTAGCACATTGTACCTAGTTCTGACTGTCCAGAAGCCTAAGCAGAGAATACAGGGAACTGCAGAGCCCATTCTCTAGCCTCACATGGGTAAGGAACCAAGAGAGAAGTCCTACTCAACTGTTCTCAGTCAGTGGCATGCATATCCATCCTTGTCCACTGAGCTCACCTGCCTCACCCAAAAAAAGACCTTAGGAGCAAGCCCCACCTGGCTAAGGATATTACATGCAGATACGCCCAGAAACCCAAACTGAGCTGACAGGTGAAGATCTCTCTCTGTAAAAGCAAACATGTAAAGTCTGGAAGAGTAGCCCAGTTACTCAAGCATGCAGTTACAAGCCAAGGAATCAACAATCACAGAAAAATCAGGTAATTTAACACAAACAAATAAATAATAGAGTTCCAATAAATGAACCTAAAGAAATGAAAAACTATGAACTTTCGAAAAAAAATTCAGAGTAATCCTTTTAAAGAGGCTTAAGGTACTAGAGTAAGCCGCTACCACATGAAACTTCAAGTTGCAAACTTTCAAAGATACAAATGTGCATGCCAACCTCCGTATGTTGGCTGTTGTACTGTACAACTGTACTTTTAAAAGTTCTGTATTGTAAGATTAAAAACGTTTGCTTTGTTGTTTGTGGGGTTTTTTTTATATGTACATATTATTTGTGTTAAAAGTATCAAATACTTACTACAGTACTACATAGCCAATTGTGTTAGTTGGGTACCTAGGTTAACTTTGCTGAACTTATAAAGAAATTAGACTTATGAACATGCTCTTGGAATGTAACTCATTTGTATGTAGGGTATTTACTGTGTAAGAAAGGTCACTGTTGTTCAGTCACTCAGTCATGTCTGATTCTTTCTGACCCCAGAGACTGTACATCACCAGGCTCCTCTGTCCATGGGCTTTCCAAAGCAAGAACATTAGAGCAGGATGGCATTTCCTTCTCCAGCAAAACTTCTTGACCCATGGGATGAACTTGCGTCTCCTGTATTGGCAGGTGGATTCTAAACCACCGAGCCACCAAGAAAGCCCATATAAGAAAATATAGACAACTAAACAATAACCTCAACAAGGAAATAACATTTTTTTAAAAGGAAATCCTAGAGTTTTCTTTTACAACCACAATACTGTACTTAAGAATTCAGTAGAGTTTCAAAATTTGTTTCAACCATGCAAATTAAAGAATCAAAGTCATGGAGGATACCAAACTGGAATTACCTAGAAAAGCAAAAACAAAAAGAATGAAAAAAGAGTGGAGGAAGTCTACAGAAGTTACAGAACACAATAAAAAAAAAAATAATAAAAAAACTGGAATTGCAAGAATTCTAGTAGGAAAAGAGAAAGGAACACAAGGTATATTTAAAGCAATAATGGTTAAAAAAATTCCAGAATCTGGGGAGAGAAATGTACATCCAGATACCTGAGATCCAAAGCACCCATAATAGACTGAACCCCAATAGAATGACACAGGAACACATTATATTGTAAAAAGTCAAAAATGAAGAAAAAATGTGAATAACAGAGAGAAGTTACATACAAGGGAACCCCTATAAGACTAATGATAAATTTCTCAACAGAAACTTTTCAGGCCAGTAAAGAATTAAATGATATATTAGAAGTATTGAAAGAAAATAACAGGTAATTAGAAATCTATAATCAACAAAGCTGTCCTTCCCAAGGAAAGGATAATGCTTTCCAGTACAAATAAAACCTGAGTTCATTACCATCAGACATATGAGTTCGTTGAGTGGAAGTAAAAGAATGCTAATTAACATCATGTAACATTAAAAAATCTTTAAAAAAACATTAAAGAATCTCACTGGTATAAATGCACAGTCACAGTTAGATTCTGCACTACACAATAGTGGTGCATACTTACAACTCTTGTTTAAAACTCACACACACACAGAAAATGTAAAAATAACCAGAACTGCAATAACCTGTTATTAGTAACAATATTAAAAACATGTTCATTCTAATAGCAATAACCTGGAATGTGAAGGGGAGGAGAATAAAGTTTACAAACTCAATTGAAGTTAAGCTGTTATCAGTTAAAAATAAGGTGTTATAAGTTTTATTTCATCTAAGCCTCATAGTTACCACAAGGGAAAATTCTATAACCATAATAAAAAAGAACACAAGAAAAGTTAATGCAGGGAGACTTCCCTGGTGGTCCTGTGGTTAAGACTCCATGCTTCCACTGTAGGGGGCAACGGTTTGATCCAGGCTGGAGAACTAAGATCTCACATGCCCTATGGTGTGACCAAAAAATAAAAAAGTTAAGGAAGACTGACACAAAAAGACATCAAAACAGAAGGAAAAAAAAAAAAAAAGCAGCCTAAGACACAAGAAAAATTTTAATTAGGTCCCATTTGTTTATTTTTGCTTTTATTTCCAATATTCTGGGAGGTGGGTCATAGAGGATCCTGCTGTGATTTATGTGGGAGAGTGTTTTGCCTAGCACTTTTATAGTTTTATATTCTAGCAGTTTTATAGTTTCTGGTCTTACGTTTAGATCTTTAATCCATTTTGAGTTTATTTTGGTGTATGGTGTTAGAAAGTGTTCTAGTTTCATTCTTTTACAAGTGGTTGACCAGTGTTCCCAGCACCACTTGTTAAAGACATAGCCTCTGCACAACAAAGGAAACTATAAGCAAGGTGAAAATACAGCCTTCAGAATGGGAGAAAATAATAGCAAATGAAGCAACTGACAAACAACTAATCTCAAAAATATACAAGCAACTCCTGCAGCTCAATTCTGAAAAAATAAACAACCAAATCAAAAAATGCGCCAAAGAACTAAATAGACATTTCTCCAAAGAAGACATACAGATGGCTAACAAACACATGAAAAGATGCTCAACATCACTCATTATCAGAGAAATGCAAATCAAAACCACAATGAGGTACCATTTCATGCCAGTCAGAATGGCTGAGATCCAAAAGTCTACAAGCAATAAATGCTAGAGAGGGTGTGGAGAAAAGGGAACCCTCTTACACTGTTGGTGGGAATGCAAACTAGTACAGCCACTATGGAGAACAGTGTGGAGATTCCTTTAAAAACTGGAAATAGAACTGCCATGTGACCCAGCAATCCCACTGTTGGGCATACACACCGAGGAAACCAGAATTGAAAGAGACATGTGTACCCCAATGTTCATCGCAGCACTGCTTGTAATAGCCAGGACATGGAAGCAACCTAGATGTCCATCAACAGATGGATAAGAAAGCTGTGGTACATATACACAATGGAGTCTTACTCTGCCATTAAAAAGAATACATTTGAATCAGTTCTAATGAGGTGGATGAAACTGGAGCCTATTATACAGAATGAAGTAAGCCAGAAAGAAAAACACCAATACAGTATACTAACGCATATATATGGAATTTAGAAAGATGGTAACGACAACCCTGTATGTGAGACAGCAAAAGAGACACAGATGTATAGAACAGTCTTATGGACTCTGTGGGAGAGGGAGAGGGTGGGAAGATTTGGGAGAATGGCATTGAAACATGTATAATATCATATAAGAAACGAACAGCCAGTCCAGGTTCGATGCAGGATACAGGATGCTTGGGGATGGTATGGGGAGGGAGGTGGGAGGGGGGTTCAGGATGGAGAGCACGTGTACACCCATGGCGGATTCATGTTGATGTATGGCAAAACCAATACAATATTGTAAAGTAATTAACTTCCAATTAAAATAAATAAATTTAAATTAAAAAAATAAACAAGAAAAAACAAATCTACAAAAATATCAGAAAACAATTAGTAATAGTAAGTCCTTACCTATCAATAATTACTTTAATTATTAAGTAATTATTTAATAATTAATCAATACATTATATTCTCAATTAAAAAACAAAATAGCTGAATGGACAAAACAACATGATCCAACAATAGGATTCCTACAAGAGACGCACATTAGCCTAGAACACATAGACTGAGATTAGTGAAGGGATGGCAAAGATGTTTCAAACAAATGGTGACCAAATAAAGCAGACATACCTGTATTAATATCACCCAAAATAGACTTTAAACTATAAATGGTAAAAAGAGATAAGTAAGGTCATTGTATAATGATAAAGGGGGCAATACATCAAGATGATAACAACTATAAATATTTAAGTGTCCAACATTGTAGCACCTAAACATATAAAACAAAAACTGATGGACAATATAATAGTTGGGATCCTAATACCCAACTATCAACAATGGGTAGATCATTCAGGAAAATAATCAGTGAGAAAACAGTGGATTTGAACAGACAAAATATTCCTAACAGATATAAATACAGCATTCTACCTCTGAAAACAATAGAATACACATTCTTAAAAGCAAAGGGACATTTTCTAGAGCAGACCATATGCTATGTGAAAAATCAAGTCTTAACAAGCTGAGGAAGACTGAAATAATACTACATATCTTATTTGACAAAATGGTATGAAAGTAGAAATCAATAACAAGAGAGGAACTGGAAAATTCACAAACACATGGAAATTAAACCAGACCCTCCTAAACAACTAATGGATCAGAGAAAAAATTAGAAAGAAAATAAAAAATTTTCTTGAGAAAAATTAAAATGGAAATCCCATACTAGGAACATTTAGGATGTAACAAAAGCATATGTAAGAGGGAAGTTCAGAGCAATAAATACCTAAGTTGAGAAGAAATGCCTAACCCTTACACCTTTAGAAACTAAAAAGAGGACAAATTGAACCCAAAGTCATTAGAAAAATGAAAATAATTCGAGCAAAATAAACGCAACAGAGGAAAAAAATAGAAAAGATTAAACTAAGAGTTGGTTCTTTGAAAAGTTAAATGAAACTGACAAATTCTTACCAAGGGAAAAAAGAGAGATCAAAATCAGTAAAATTATAAAGGAAAAAGGAGACATTATAACAGACACCATAGAAATTCCATGGATCACAAGAAGCTACTATAAACAATAACACACTAACAAAATGGTCAACCTAGAAGAAATATTCTTAGAAATATACAACTTACAACATACAACTTACCAAGACTAAATCGAAAGGAAACCAAAAATATTAATAGTCCAATTACTAGTTAGGCAATTGAATCAGTAATAAAATATCCCCCAACAATGAAAACCCTAGGACCAGACTGGTAATTCACTGGTAAATTAAACAAACATTTACAGAGGAATTAATGCCAATCCTTAAACTCTTTCCAAAGAACACTTGTAAACTCACTATGAGGCCAGCTTTCTACTTGTACCAGTATCAGAAAAGGAAAAGAAAAGATAGGCTAATAGAAAAGAAACTACAGGCAATATCCCTGATGCATAGATGCAAAACCTCTCAATAAAATACTACCAAACTCAATTCAGCAGCACATTGAAATGATCATTCATTATAATAATCAAGTGAAATTCATCACTGGGATGCAAGGATGCTTTCAATATATGCAAATCAATCCATGTGATACATTATATTAACAGAATGAAGTAAAGGAAAAAAATTTATCATCTCAATAGATGAATAAAAACTTTTGATAAACTGAAAATCCATGACAAAAATACTTAAATATTTAAGCACTAAGGAACAGATCTCAACATAATAATGGTCATATATAAGAAGTCTAGGGCTAATAACCGGAGAAGGCAATGGCACCCCACTCCAGTACTCTTGCCTGGAAAATCCCATGGACAGAGGAGCCTGGTGGGCTGCGGTCCATGGGGTCGCTAAGCGTCGGACACGACTGAGTGACTACACTTTCACTTTTCGCTTTCATGCATTGGAGAAGGAAATGACAACCCACTCCAGTGTTCTTGCCTGGAGAGTCCCGGGGACGGCGGAGCCAGGTGGGCTGCCGTCTCTGGGGTCGCACAGAGTCGGACACGACTGAAGTGACTTCGCAGCAGGGCTAATAACACATTCAACGGTCAAAGGTTGAAAGCTTTTCCTCTAAGATCAGGAAGAAGACAGGGGCACCCACATTCACCACTCCTATTCAAGAAGTCTTAGCTAGAGCAATGAGACAAGAAAAAAAGTAAAAGGAATCAAAATTGGAAAGGAAAAACTGTTATCTGTTTCCATTTACAGGGAACACAATATAATATGTAGAAAATCCTAAAGACTTAATTGATGTAACCAATGAATTCAATAAAGTTGTAGGATACAAAATAAACACATTATTGACCAGGAGATTTCTGCAGAAATTAATGACTGCTGCTGGAGATTGTTTATGTAAGTGAATATTAAATGTCTGGGATCAATAACATTTGGGTAACAGAAGACCTATTAATATGATTCTGGTCAGTAATGAATTAACATAGAAAATTGAGTAGCATTTATATACACTAATAATTTCCCAGAAAATAAATATACTGACTCCATTTACAATAGCATCAAAAACAATAAAATATTTAATACAAATTTCAACTAAGGGGTAAAAGATCTCTACTCTGAAAACCACAAGACACTGATGAAATAAACTGAAAAAGAGACAAATGAATGGAAAGGTATTGGTATTTGTGGCTTGGAAGAACTAACATTCTTAAAATGTCAATACTACCAAAAGCCTCCTTAGATTTGATGCAATCCCTATGAAGATTCCAATTGCATTTTTTTAAAAAAATAGAAAAATCACTCCTAAAATTTATATGGAACTTCCAAAGACCCTAAATAGCTAAAAATCCTGGGAAAGAAGAATAAAACAGGAAGCATGACATTTCCTGATTTCAAGCTATATTATAAAGCTATAGTCATCAAAACAGTATGGTGCTTGCATAAAAACAGAGAAATAGGCAAGTGGAACAGAATTTAGTACACAGAAATAAATCCAAGCATATATGGTCAATTAATATTTGACAAGAGAGTCAAGAAAATGAAATAGAAAAAAAGACAGTCTTTTCAACCAACAGTGCCGGGATAATTGAATATGCACATGTAGAAGAATGAAACCAGAGGGACTTCCCTGAATGTTCAGTGGTTAAGACACTCTGCTTCCAATGCAGGGGCAGCCCAAAAACGTGAAAAGAAAGAAATAACAGAAACTGGACCTGTACCACACTTCACTCATACAAATGAACTCAAAATAGGCTAATGATGTAAATGTTAAGTGCTGAAATCAAAAAGAAACAGAAGAAAACATAAGATGAAATTCCTTGACACAGATCCTGGTAATATTTTTTTTGGATATGACACCTACATCACAAGCAACAAAATATTTTAACAAAACTACATCAAACTAAAAAGTTTCTGTACATCAAAAGAACTTGGTGACTTGAAAAGATTTACACAGTCATTGTAATAAAAAGCAATATGTGGTGTAATTATACTACTTAACAGAGCCTCATTAAAACGTATCAGTGAGAAAAAAAAAAAAAAAGAAACTATCAACAAAGTGAAAAGAAAACCTAAAGAGTGGGTTAAAATATTTATACATGATATATCTGATAAAATGTTAAGAACCTACATATACAAAGAACTCATACAACTCAATAGCAAAAACACAAATAAGGCAATTAAAAACTGGGCAAATGATCTGACCAGTCATTTCTCCAAAGAAGATATACAAAAGGTCAACATGTACATGAGAAGATGCTCAAAAATTCATTATTAGTTAGACAAATGCAAATTAAAACAACAATGAGATAGCACCTCATACCTGCTAGAATGGTCACCATCAAAAAGCTAAGAGATAACAAATATTATTAGGATGTGGAGAAAAGGAAACCCTTCTTCACTGTGTAAGAATGCAAACTGCTACAGCCACTATCAAAAACAGTATGGAGGATCCTCAAAAAATAAAAAACAGAACTATACTACAATCCAGGAATTCCACTTATGGGAGTATATCAAAGGGAACAAAAACAATAGCAATTACAAAAACAAAAGATATGTGTATTTCCATGTTCATAACAACATTATTTATAATAGCTAAGAACAAAAATTGTTCAAGCGTTCATCAATGGATGAATGAATAAAGAATTTATGGTGTATACACACACACACAATGAAACGTTACTGAACCATTAAAAATAAGGAAATTCTACCATTTCCAACAACACAGTTGGACCTTGAAGGCACTGTGCGAACTGGTAAGAGTCAGTCAGAGAAAAACTAACACAGCATGATCTCACTTATATGTGGAATCCAGAAAAAGAAAAAGAACCTAATGCTGGGAAAGAATGAAGGCCAAAGAAGAAGCGGGCAACAGAGAATGAGATGATTAGGTACCATCACCGACACAATGGACATGAATCTGAGCAAACTACTGGAGACAGTGAAGGACAGAAGAGCCTGGTGTGCTGCAGTCCATGGGGTCACAAAGACTTGGACACAACTTAGTGACTGAACAACAACAAATTCATAGAGAAAGAGATCAGACTTGTGGTGACCAGAAGAGGAGTTTAGGGGGACGAGGAACTGGAGGAAAGTGGACAAAAGTTACAAGCATCCAGCTGTAAGATAAATAAGTTCAAGGAACGTAATGTACAACAGGATGACTATAGCTAACACTGCTGTATGATATATAGGAAAGCTGTTGAGAGAGGAAATCCTAAGACTTCTCAACGGAAGAAAACTGCTTTTTCTTTTATCTTATCTACATAAAAGCTGAACCTGCTGAAATCATTTCACAACAATATAAATCAAATCATCATGCTTTACACTTTAAACTTCCACAGTGTTGTATGTCAATTATTTTTCAATAAAACTGGAAAAATTACAGAAGGAAAGAAAAAGTAAATTACTATGAAATTCTATCACTCACTAAAAATTCTGAAATCATCATTATACTCTAGGGGCACATTTTCAGTATCACACATCATTAACATTTATTCTTTGTTGCAAAATACACCAAAAACAATAAATAAGATACTATTGTTTTCATGTGAATTATTTTCAGCTAAATCAACAACTAATTTACAGATAATAATGACGTTAGACTTAAGCAATTAAATACATGTCAAAAAGTATTCACAAGAAACAACCAATAAATTCATTTTGAACAAATCAACATTTCATTGCCCCATATTACACAAGCATTTAATAGTTTCTGCCTGAACATTTAGAATGAAATTAACATTAGAAGGGTTTCCCTAGTAACTCAGCTAGTAAAGAATCTGGTGCAATGCAGGAGACTTCCAGTTAGATAAACTGGTCAGGAAGATCCCCTGGAGAAGGGATAGGCTACTACTCCAGTATTCTTCAGCTTCTCTGATGGCTCAGGCAATAAAGAATCCGCATGCAATACAGGAGACCTAGTTCCAATCCCTAGGTTGGGAAGATCCCCTACAGAAGGGAATGGCTACCCACTCCAGTATTCCTGCCTGGAGAATTCCATGGACAGAGGAGCCTGGCAGGCCCCAGTACATGGGGTCACAAAGAGTCAGGCACTACTGAGTGGCTTTCACTTTCACATTAGGAAGGCATGAAAACCCAATGAAGAGTTTCAAAAAAATTTAATTGAAGTGCATATAATTTGAGATTTACACACTCTAATTGGAATAGAAAATAAAATATTATTTTTAAATGTTATGGCTATAATATTTTTCAAATTTTAAAGATGATAAAATTTATATTAAAACAATCACCTTTCATTTATTAGAACATAATTGTCAATTAACCATACAGTTTTATAAACAGAAAACATAAATTTATGCTCATTTTCCATTAGACTTTAAAAAAAAATCTTTCTCAAAATAATTAAAGCACATTTTAAAGGTAGGTATAAATAATTTGCAACTAAGCATTATTTGTTACTAGCATTACTGGTTCCAATCTGGCACCACAGAAAATCAGAGTATGACTATATATTGCAAAGTAATCAACAGATACACAAATAATAAACTTCAGTTCAATATTCCAAAGTACTTTGACAAAGAAAATTCTATGGTACTGTGATCAAAAACATGTAACAGCCTTATTTAATTTTATATAAATTTCAAATCATTATTAATACAAACACAAGGCTATTTAACTTTTAAAAAATCTTATATAGAATATAATTTGTATTTTGAATTATTTTCAAAAATAACTTTGTAATTATGGCCAAACTGACAATCTAAAATAATGCAGTTTAAAAAAAGCAAACATTCAAAATTAAATGAAGCATATTCAGCCCTCATTATTGTTTGTTGTTTAGTTGCTAAGTCATGTCTGACTCATTGTGACCCCATGGACTATAGCCCAGCAGGCTCCGCTGTCCATGGGATTTCCCAGGCAACAATATTGGAGTGGGTTGCCATTTCCTTCTCCAATTCAGCCCTCATAACATACATAAAATATATATATAATATATAATATATATTTATCACTAAGATATTAAGAAAGGTCAGAATTGGTCTTGATGTACAATGCTGTTTAACTGATTGTATCTTTTATGATATTACAGCTCTAATATTCTTTTTACATTTCTAAATCATAACAAGGTGATTTTTTAAATTTAAAAATAAAAATAATTTTGTCCAGAATGTTTTCTTGCTCTAATATTGGGAAGACAGAGGAATTCCAAAGAGAAGACAATCAGTTAAAACTATGCTTTCTCTTCTACTTTAACCCTCCTTAAAGTCAACCTTTCAAGGTCCATTATCAGCTGGAATGCAGCAGTAAGGTGTTATGACACTATGCTAAATTTTTATTATTTCATCTAGAAAAATAAGAAGAAGAAGAATAAAAAGGATTAGGATCTATTTAATATTTCAACATTTTAAGCTTTTTTTTTTTTTTTTTGCTTTCATCAATTCTAGTCTGCCATAAATCAAAAGTATTCTTTTAATCCCAACAGTAGACAAAATAATGTATTTTATACTTAAATATGCCCAAGGAAAAAAATTAACATTCTTTATCATTTCCCAACAGAGGCAGTTAATACTCTAAGGCCACATTAATAGAATCTTTCTGCCATTGTAGAAAGTTTGATAGCACTCCTATTTCAATGTCTGAATTTTCTCCTTTTTTTTTGACAAAGACAAATGATTGCCATCAATCAAGATCCAATCGAGTATACAGAGAGTCAGGCAAATGCATCACTCTTTACTGGTTTTCCTGTTATTTGAGCAGGCTTTGCCCCATATTATTTTATAGAATGATCAAAAAACCAGCCATAAGATAGATCATTCACACCCACTGTAAAATTAACTTTCATGAATAATGAGAGTTTTAAACCTCAGATAATGTATATGTTATACCAAGAATATTACTGAGTTCATTTCTGGCTAGAGATTATGTAAATGATACTATATGACCTTTATCATTACACCAGGACATGCAAAACACATATTATTTCATACATCATTTTAAAGCAAGCCAGTTTCTAAGGGAAAAACAGTCATTTATAATGCTCATGGTAAAGTGTTAAAGTTTTGAGAGAAAGACATTAAGTACTAGTCATCATTTTGTGCCCTTTCTTTAACCTGTTACTTAAGCAGACTATATCAGAGGGTAATAAAACCTACTGTTTCAAAAATATGTACTTGGTTTCTCTATTCCTTTTTTGAGCTATCATTAAAGTCATTTTTTAAACTTAAATCATGCTGGACAATTAATACTAAATTTTTAACGGATGACAAGCATTAATACATGTGTATAAGTCACTGCATTCAAAATCAAGAAAATGTCAATGCAATGGGGAAGGAATTGAAGAAAAACATAACTATATTCTGTCAGTTTTAAAATAAAGAGGGTGAACATAAATGAAAATGGTATATTAATTATAAAATAGCTCTTTTTTAAAAAAGGTACATAAAGAAATGCAAATTACAAAATCATAGCTCTAAGGCTGGGTATCATCCATGTAGTTATCCAAGCAAGGTCTGGCTATCAACCTTGAACCCTCCCTCTCCCTCTCCCTAGCCTTCATCAAATCAAACCACAAACATTTTTCCTCCTAAAAACATATCAAATCCATACTCACTACTACAGCTGTATCACCTCTCTTGCCTCGTCTACTGCTACTGTGATACTTTTCTATCGTTTCATTATTGGCAATATTTTTCTTCTTCAAATCCATAAGCAAAAAGACCTGCCAGAATGATCTATTAAACACAAAATCTGTTGACATCAACATCTTTTTCTGACCACTTCAATATTACTCCATCCCTGAGACCAGTGATCGCCAAAGGAGTATGCACGTACATGATATGTAAGATCATTCATTAGGAAGCTGAAAGATAAAAGTACAACTTCTATTGATATTTAATTGCATGGGAAAAAATGCAAGAAGTTAAGCTTTACTAATGTTTAAAATATATAGTTTAACTGGAGAAGGAAATGACAACTCACTCCAGTATTCTTGTCTGGAAAATCCCATGGAGCCTGGTGGGCTACAGTAAAAATATAAATAAATAAAATATATAGTTTAATTCTAACATTTTTACTCAATCTGAGTATCAGGAATCATGTCTTTTGTGGTATGCAGTCTTACTATATTGAGACATACTGAGTTAATTTGTGCTCAGTTGAACAGGCTTACAGATTTCACTATTGTAAATAGTATAATATTTTAAATAATTTGTAATGGAATATAAAGGACTGAAACATAACTGGTAACGGTTGAGTAGGATGATGGCGGAGTTTCCCTGGTGGCTCAGATAATAAAGAATCTGCCTGCAATGCAGGAGACCCCGGTTTGATTCCTGTGCCAGGAAGATCCCCTGGAGAAGGGAATGGCTACCCTCTCCAGTATTCTTGCCTGGAGAATCCCATGGACAGAGGAGCCTGGTGGGCTACAGTCCGTGGGGTTGCAGAGTCAAACACGACAGAGTGACCAACACTTTCACTTCTCTGTGGCAATAATATGCTACATAGCAACTATTTGAAAATAAACACATACCCCTTGGACAGAAAGGTGGCATTTTAACAGTGAAAAGCAAATACTTTTAAAAGAAGTCCATACTATAGAAACATTCAGAGATAGTTCCATCATCATGAGATTTTTGTTGCTAAAAAATATTTGTATCACCTATGAAAACTCTCAAATTTGTACCTGTAATTAAAGAGCTTCCTAACCTTGGGTTTCAATGAATTTCATTAAAATAGTAATAATCATCTATGAAAAGAACCAAAAGTTTTTGTACAAACCTTTTCAAAATACTTTCATCAGCTTTATTTCATCTTTTAATTTCTCAGACCAACAATCTTTCACCATTTTATTAGAGAATTCTCAGTATTTAGACTATTTCCACTCTGCATTTTGTGATTTTTAAACTAGTAAATGCAGGGAACAAATGTTATTTACCTCACAAAATAATAAGGCTTATGAACTTAGTAAAGTGAAAGTGAAGTCACTCAGTCGTGTCTGACTCTCTGCGACCCCATGGGCTGTAGCCTACCCAGGCTCCATGGGATTTTCCAAGCAATAGTACTGGAGTGGATTGCCATTTCCTTCTGCAGGGGATCTTCCTGAACCAGGGATTGAACCCGGGTCTCCCACTTTGTACACAGACGCTTTACTGTCTGAGCCACCAGGGAAGTCCTATGAACTTAGTAAAGGAATGTCTAACTAGTAATAAAAGTGGCTGCAGCCAGGCCACCACCAGAACATCATTAGCGGTCGTACACAAAAAGGGACTTGTTTCTTGGAATGAGAGGGTAACAATCTTACCGCTAATTTCTAAGAAAACTGAAGTTGAAAGTATCCAATCTGTGAATAAGATGGGCTTGAAAGAAGAAATAGATTTCCCATTTTTCAGCAAAGCAACAAGGCCATCTGAATGAGTGGCATACTTTGTAGAGGTGTTAAGATGAGAATAAATTGCTTTTAATTTCCATAGATATTATTACTTAATCACCCTCCAAAAAGAATACTACAAATTTACTCTTCTACCAAAAACATACCAAAGTGTTTGTTTCCTAACTGTAATCACCACTGACTGATATCAGCCTTATTCATCTTTGCCAAATTTGCAGCTGAAGGTTATGACAGAGAGTACATGTTGATTATGAATCCACGGCTTTACGCTTAGATTTCAAAGATGATCCTGCTAACAAAAACAGGAAATGTGGGAAGGCTTGCAAGAGAAGGTGAATTTAGTTTTGGGTGTTGAGTTTGAGGAGCCCGAAGTATACCTGCATGGAAGCACTTAGAAAATCCTTGAAAACAGAGGTGTGGGGCTTACAAGACAGGTAAGAACCAAAGACAGTGGAATCAGGTATCTGCACAGAAGCAAGCGTTGAAGTACAAGGAGAGATCAAGATCACAGAAGAACCAATTTAAAACAAAAATTCAGCAACAGAACTTTTCAGGGATGGCTCTAAGTGGGATTAGGAAAAAGGAAGATTCAGGGACACAAAAGTGTTCTTGCAAGAAGCCACGCTCAGAGTACATTTTCCACAAATGTGTTGAATGATTAATTCATATGAGAGTGAAACAGAGCCATCAAAATGGAAGAGCACCAGAAGCAGAGAACTTGAGCCAAGTAAGATAAAGAAAGAGAGATTAGTCCTGGCCCTACAGCATTCTTCAGCCACAGAGAAGTACTTTCTATCCCATGCTGTCTCTGTCTTTCAGGAGCTCCCTATTTACCTGCTAGCAAGTATCATTGGTCAAGTGACTCTCAGCTTAGACAACAGGTCCTATAGGTAATTGTGATCTCAGTAACCTGAAGTTACTGTATCACAGCAGTTACACAACTGTCTTATAATTTTGTGTATATGGTTTCACCCTTTCTGTAACTTTCGATAGAAGCCCTGTGCTGTAGTTTCATCTAATATGAATTCAATGGGTTATAATCCATTTCTATCATTTTTTATCCTGATGTTTAAATCTTCCAATTTAGGCAGTGAGAGTCTTCCAAGCTAATTCTTTTTCCTTCTTACCCTTTCCAATGTTCTTTCAGCACTTTCACTTTCTACAACAACAAGTTATTGCTGGCTCATCTTAAGAGTTTCCTTGCCAAGGTCCTGAAAGTTCCCATTACTCTACAGAGCCCTGGTTTCAATGTGGAATCTTATTTCAAAATCAAGATCAGGGCTCAAGGCTTATTCACTGCTCTTGAGATGATGCTCCCAGATTCTCTCAATAGGACAGCTAGGAAATATAGCTAAGTAAATACATGTATAGAACAGTCTATTGGACTCTGTGGGAGAGGGAGAGGGTGGGATGATTTGGGAGAATGGCACTGAAACATGTATAATATCATGTATGAAACGAGTCGCCAGTCCAGGTTCGATGCACGATACTGGATGCTTGGGGCTGGTGCATTGGGACAACCCAGAGGGATGGTATGGGGAGGGAGGAGGGAGAAGCGTTAACCAATACAATATTGTAAAGTTAAAAAATACAATAAAGTAAATATATTTAAAAAAAAAGAAATTTCCATAAAGCTTCAAAAAAAAAATACGTATTCCACATACAGACATACGTCTACATTTATTGCTATGTCTATCTGCATTTATTTCAGATCTATATCCACACACCCATATATGTTTATCAACTGAGAATGGCACATCACTAGTGGTCCAGTGGTTAAGATTCTGCATTTCTATCGCAGGGGGCACAAGTTGGATCTCTGGTGGGGTAACTAAGATCCCGCATGCCACAGGGTCAAAAAACAAACAAACAAACAACAGAAACCCAAGAAAAAAACACAGGGTACATTCCAGTTTTCTCCCTTTCCTTATTTGTAATTCCCTTTTTTAGCACAGAGAAATCCTGATTATGGTAGTCAGGATGATTTGATCAATCCCTGTGAACGTGACCGAACTCCTCTCAACACAGCAGCCTCCTTACACACACAGATGACCTACTCATGTCTGCTGGGCTCATCATCGTGTGCCAGGCAAAGACATGGCACTCTGCACAGATGGTCTCCACACACTCCTCAGGCCCCAACATCACACACGGGCTTCCTCGTTTTGTGGATGTCTCTTTTCACCACACTTCAGTCCAACATCCTGTGCTGGATCCCTCTCAGACAGACACCCTCCTCGTTCTACTCAGACTTTGATAGCCATCACTTTTCTGACCATGCCCCAGTGTGACACTCTCCTTAACCTGACTGGGCCCCAACACTCCATGCTGAGCCAGTGTTCTGCAGAGACAGCCTCCACATCTTGCCTATGCTCTGCCTCCCTGCTGGTCTTACCTGTGGACTCCTATGCTTTTCAGTCTACCCAGAGTTTTTTTTGACTGAACAGCTGGGAAATGAAATGAGGCAAAAAGGGAGGGGAGAGGTTATACTTTTTGTTTAACTTATTTTAAACTTACAGTTTGGTATTTAGGGTAAATTTATACACTTGTGCAATCAACACTGTAATTCATTTTTAGAATGCTTCCACATCCCAAAAACTTCCCTTATGCATATTTGAGATCATCTCTGTTCCTACCCCCAATTTACGATCAACTAATGATGTTGATCATTACTGCATGAGCTTATCAGCCATGGTGTTCAGCTGCTAAGTCCTATCCAACTCTTCATGACCCCCAAGGAGTGCAGCACACCAAACTTCCCTGTCCTTCACCATCTCTTGGAGTTTGCTCAAACTCAGGTCCATTGATTGGGTGATGCTATCTACCATCTCAACCTCTGCTGCCTCCTTCTCTTTTTGCCTTCAGTCTTTCCTAGAAAACGAGTCTTTTCCAATAAGTCGGCTCTGCGTATCAGGTGGCCAAAGTACTGCAGCTTCAGCTTCAGAACCAGGACTTCCAATGAATATTCAGGGTTGATTTCCTTTAAGACTGACTGGTTGGATCTCCTTGCTGTTCAAGGAACTCTCAAGAGTCTTCTCCAGTACCACAATTCAAAAGTATCAATTCTTTGGCACTGACTTATTATGGTCCAACTCTCACATCTGTACATGACAACTGGAAAAACTATGGCTTTGTCCTGTTTTTCTGCAAGACATAGAACCTCTAAAACAATGTGGAGTCAAAGTGATAAGATTTCCCAATTTTAGTGGGAAAGCATTCAGTTTCACCACAATGCTGTTAGCCATAAGTCTTTCACAGGTATCGTTTATCAGCTTGAGGAAGGTTCCTACTGTTCCTAATTTCTTGATAGGTTCTTAAAATTATGAATAGGTTTTTAAAAATGTTTTGTATCTATTGCAGTGATCATAAAGTTTTGACCATTCTTTGATTAATATGATATATTAACTGATTTTGAATGGCAAACGACCCTTGCATTCTTTAGATAAATTCTACTGGTAACATTATACTACCATTTCTATGAGTTATTCAACTTCTCATAATATCTTTCTAGAAATATTTGCCATCTGTGCTTATAAGGGAACGCATTTAGTTTTAACAACAGAATTCTAATTTTAAGATGATAAGACTATGGTCCATATACTACCTTACTTAAAGTCACACAAGCAAAACATGGGGAGAATGAGACCAGAACTCAGGTGTCTCTGAAATTAAAAATAATGCTCTCTGTACCATACCACTGGTTCTCAGTAAATGTAGTACTGTTCCCTAGAGGGAGTTAAGGAAACTTGATAGGAAAGTTTTTATTGTCACTAGGACTAAGGAGTGTGACTATGAGTTATTGGAAAAATGTACAGAAAGTGATCCTAGACATTTTACAAGAAGTAGAACACTATTATATTAATGATGGTCTTAGATCTTGTACAACTTTAGAACATTCAAATGGATATCAGTAGATAAGAACGTAGACAACTAGATAGATGACTACCTAAACCTATCTATGCCCCCAAATATTTTTGCTTTTATTGCCAAGTAATCGTTCTGTAAATTGAGGTAAAAACTGAACTTTGTCTTATTCAGTACTATCCCAACAGTTTTTCACCATTTAGGAAAGTCACATCTTAGCCAGTCATGTGCTCCTGAAAGACGCTGCATGCTGCATGCTCTAACTCCTGAAAGACGCTGCGTGCTACGTGCTTTAACTCCTGAAAGACGCTGCATGCTGCGTGCTCTAACTCCTGAAAGACGCTGCATGCTGCGTGCTCTAACTCCTGAAAGACGCTGCATGCTGCGTGCTCTAACTCCTGAAAGACGCTGCATGCTGCGTGCTCTAACTCCTGAAAGACGCTGCATGCTGCGTGCTCTAACTCCTGAAAGACGCTGCATGCTGCGTGCTCTAACTCCTGAAAGACGCTGCATGCTGCGTGCTCTAACTCCAGCAGTCAGATCTGTAGCCGTCACAATCACAGTGAGTCTATATATGCCTCTAAGCATCTAAGTACCTCATATGTCTTTTAGCATCATCATGTTTGAGTACTTATTGAATACTAAAATAAATATTACTTACTTTTATTTATTTTCATTTTATTTCCCTGTTTAATAAGACTTTAGACATTCTGTTGATTTAATATTATTTATCTAGAAAAAGTCTATTCACTATTTGAAAGTAAAATTCATAGATAAGGGAGAATTACAAAATATTTGTTAAAGAATGAAAGCATTGGATTTGAGAAAGTAGAGAAGCACCGCAACTGCCTCCTAAACCATCCCTTCTCACCACACCCACTGGCACTGCCACAGGGAACACTTCTACTGTCTCTGGTCCTCTACTCTCTCACGACAGCTTCTTACCTAGTCTCTACCACTTGAACCTTCCCTTCAGAACAGCTTTCAAATGGCCAAAAATGTTCTGCTTTTCCTTTAAAAATATTGCTATCTGAGGTGCACACAATATCAAAATGTTTTTCAGGATTCCTATCTCCATCAGAAAAAGTCCTAATTCTCCACTATACAATTTAGGACCTTTTAGGAAAGTGAAGAGGAACTAAAAAGCCTCTTGATGAAGGTGAAAGAGGACAGTGAAAAAGTTGGCTTAAAGCTCAACATTCAGAAAACGAAGATCATAGCATCTGGTCCCATCACTTCATGGCAAATAGATGGGGAAAGAGTGGAAACAGTGTCGGACTTTATTTTGGGGGGCTCCAAAATCACTGCAGATGGTGACTGCAATTAAAAGATGCTTACTCCTTGGAAGTAAAGTTATGACCAACCTAGATAGCATATTCAAAAGCAGAGACATTACTTTGCCAACAAAGCTCCGTCCAGTCCAGGCAATGGTTTTTCCAGTGGTCATGTATGGAAGTGAGAGTTGGACTCTGAAGAAAGCTGAGCGCTGAAGAATTGATGCTTTTGAACTGTGGTGTTGAAGAAGACTCTTGAGAGTCCCTTGGACCTCAAGGAGATCCAACCAGTCCATTCTGAAGGAGATCAGCCCTGGGATTTCTTTGGAAGGAATGATGCTAAAGCTGAAACTCCAATACTTTGGTCACCTCATGTGAAGAGTTGACTCACTGGAAAAGACTCTGATGCTGGGAGGGATTGGGGGCAGGAGGAGAAGGGGTCGACAGAGGATGAGATGGCTGGATGGCATCACCGACTCGATGGACGTGAGTCTGAGTGAACTCCGGGAGTTGGTGATGGACAGGGAGGCCTGGCGTGCTGCGATTCATGGGGTCGTAAAGAGTCGGACACGACTGAGCGACTGAGCGACTGAACTGAACTGAACTGAGGAATTGCTTTCACCTGGTTCTAGATTTATTTACAACCATTCTCTACCATACAGCCTGTGTCAAAACCATGCCTTCTCTCTGGACTTCCCAAAATTCCAATATGCTTCATGGCAGCTCCCTGCATAACCTCTTTCCTATTCTGAGGTGACTTATCATCATTCCCACTCCATCTTTTGTCTGTCTGGACTTCACGTTCTTTGTGAAATACTAACTTGCCTGTTCCCCCCTAAATCCACACTATGCTTCACTGAAGTCTAAAAGTAAACTATCAGGTCTTTTGCCAGACATACCCCATTGCAATGTAATTAATTACATGTATGACTTTATCATTAAACCACGATACCCTCAAACACAATAATACATCTCTATGCTGTAGAATGAATAACTTTTATCAATGGTCCTGATCAAGATTTGTTGATTTAATGAATATTTAAATAATTTTCCATTCTTGTCTTATCTTTTCTGAAATTCTAGACATAAGCCACAAATAGCTAAATATTTTAAATGACACAATTAAATTTATTCCACAAGTTATTTCTTCCTTCTTCCCTGGTGGCGCAAATGGTAAAGAGTCTGCATGCAATGCAGGAGACCCAGGTTTGATCCCTGGGTCAGGAAGATCCCCAAGAGAAGGAAATGGCAACCCACTGCAGTGTTCTTCCTGGAAAATCCCATGGATGCAGGAGCCTGGCGGGCTACAGTCCATACGGTCACAAAGAGTTGGACACGACTGAGCAACTAACATGTTATTCTAAATATGTTATGACAGAAATATGTAGCTAAACGTGACATTCATTTACTTTTTAAACAACATCTCATCACCTTTTATACACTTAAATCAAGAAAATAAATATATAAACAGGCATTATTTGCCTATTTTTCTTTTCCTTTGCAACAAAAAGATTTAGGGGGAAAAAAGCCAAGGCTTTGATTGTTTATGTTCAAAAGAAACTACCTAAACATCACAGAATATCAATAAATACCTTCATATGCACAGTGGAAAAATCAAGTTCAGGAGTACAGGAATGAGTTACAGGCATTATGCTATAATATAGCAAATACGTAAATTCTAAAGGGCTATAAGGTCAAAATGCAAGACTGCATAATTTATCATATTAAGCAAATCACTGTGAAAGTACTGAGTTAAGTGAAGCATTAGGCTATTACTGCTTTTCATAAATAAAGCTTAATATCAATGTTTATCTATTTATACATTAGGTGGTATTTGCTATATAAACTTGATTCTTAAAAAATTTTTCTGACACTATCATATTTTAAATCACAATTGGATCAAATTTAATTCACAGCACTACAGGATACTAATGTAAATAACATTTATTACTCTAAGATATATTTTAAAAATTAAAATTATCCAAGACATTTTGATTAATATGTTGTGAAAATAAAACCTCACTTTGGCACCAAGACACCAACAAACAATTCAAAAGGACAGAGAATATATATTTATGTAAATTCTATATGCATTTAATATTTTGACTTTGTTGTTTCTTGTTAGTTTTTGTTGCCTGTTATTTCTGCATATTATTTCTCTTGTAGAAAGAAAGCTAAAGAATCAGGGCAGGTTTGGACTAAAATATTAGATTAAATATTTATTTTCATCAAATAAAGATGAAAAAAAGTAAGTTTTCTTAAGTAGTTGTTTTTCTTTTATGAACATGATGGGGTTTAGGTCATAATTCCCCCAAAATAAGGCACCCTGTCATAGTGAATATTTTAAGCTGAAGGAATCTGAGTAAAGAGCAGAAGCAGAAACGTCATTCTGATCTTCCCCAGCCAACCCCTCTCACTCCCATCCTTCTTCCTTGTAAAAGGGTACAAAGCTCTCCAGCAAGAGATGCCCATCCTATACCCCAAGGAAAGGAGCATTGTTATCTCTGAAGACAAAGGAAGCCAAAAAGAATCCTACCAGGTCTTGCTAATTTCCCCCAGTTTATTGCTATTAACTCATATGCCTTAACCTATCATATTTCTCCACCAGGGTTCACTCATCAAACCTAAAGTAAAAATATACAGGTCTGTTTCCTCAAGGCTTCATTTCTTTATGAAGGCTCCCATGTCACATAATACTTGTATTAAATAAATTTGTATGCTTTATTCCTGCTACTCCTTCTTTGTTAGTTAACGTTTCAAACCTAGCCCTGGACCCTAAAAAGGTGGAGGAAAACTTTTTCTCCCCTAAAAAAGAAAACAGAATAGTACTCTACTTCTCAATAAATTAACGTATTTTGAATGTTTTATATTTCATTTTGTAAGTTATACTGTAACATGTGAAATTAATGAAACAGACAAAATAACTTGGGGAGTATAAAAAAACATATTGATGATAAAACTAAAATTACTGTTTCAAAATAAATCCCAAAATAAAGAATGCAATTAGATGAGGAAATATACATAAAGCAAAAATATAACAAAAATCAACTCTATTATATTCTCATACTGCTCTATTTATAACAACCTTCAGAAAAGAACCAGTATTTCAGTTGAATTCAATGATATGAAATATCAAAAATTTATCAAAATTAATCTTTTGTGGACAAATCACTTCAAATAAATGATCATATAAAAGAAAGAGTTACAGCATAGTGAAGGTGTTTTATGAAGCAAAAGTTAATTATGTATTAAGATTATAAAACAGAGGGGATAGTAGAAGAGGTAGCCTACAAAGGATTTTCAGATTCTGAAGCAATGGAACAAAAAAATGTAATTACAGTAAAATGAAACTAAGATATTCATAACATAGTACTTTTTCAAATTAATATATTGATAATTTTGCAGAGACTGTACCTATCATTTGACTAAAGAATAAATTTTTCCATGAATCACTTCAAGGGAAATTTGAAGGTCCTATAATCCAACCATCATCCCTTTCACCGAACATAAGAGTTTTCAAATAACCTCTATCCAAAACTGGTCCATTCTAGGTCGAGAAACATAAATGAAGAAGAAGAAATAACCTACCCTAAACACCTTCTCTATTTTAGGGAAGCACAGACCATTAGAGATCATTCGTTCATTTCACAAATATGCACCTAGCGCCTACTATGTGCCAAGCACGGAGGAGGCACAAGTAAATAAAACACACTTTCTGTTCTCATGGAAGAGGTGGGGAGGGGTGGAAATAATGAAAAAATTAGTAGAATGCCATGAAAGATATGATGAAGGAAAATAAGTTTAGTCTATGGATGCGGGCAAGAGACAGTGATGAAGGCACATGGGATGATCAGAAAAGGCTGACATGAGAAGGCTGGTCAAAGACGGGCAAAGTGATGTATGATTAAGACCAGGATGTAGACGGAATGTGGGCTATATCAATGCCTAAGAATGTTCCAGCACAAAAAGCATGTGATAGGGCTCTAAGGTTGGAGCATGGTAAGTACACCCCAGTATATTTTAAAGGATATGCCATTAAAATTACATGATACTGTGGGGTATGAGAGGAATAATGAAGATAAAGATAACTTCAGAGTTTAAGTGTGAGCAACTGAAATGATGGAAGTAATAACACTGAATGAGACAGAAAGAATGAATAAAACACATTAGGAGAGGTTCCTTTTTGACATATTAAGTTTGAAATATTTACCAAACAGACAAATGGAATAGGAATTAGATACAGAACTGTGGAGTTCACAGGAGCTGGAGATGTAAAGCTGGCAAAAAGATGGCTTTTAAAACTTGGAACTGAATGAGATCATCAGTCATTCTTGGTAAATAAATATTTTGGGCCCTGGAGCATTATAACATTCAGACTTTAGCAAAAATAAAGATAATCCAGCAAGGGCAACTGGTATGGAGTAGTGTATAGTAAGGCAGGAGATTATCCTGTCTTGAAGCCAGCTAAAGAAAGTGTTAGACAAAGGAAAAAATGATCATGTCATATGTCAATTAAAAAATACCAACTATACAATTTATTCAAGGCACAGGCAAGAAATAATTAGCAAAATATAACAGAGGACAGTCTTAGAGCACATAAAAGTTTATCTTTAATATATTAATAAGTAAACTCAATGGATTTTAGTACCAGTGGTACAACTTATGTTTTTCCATCGTGTGCAGTTCTAAACAATTCTTTAGAACAGTTCTATAAACCTTGGCAAATGCCTTGAGGAATGTGTCACTATGCATGAATCAACAGTTGTTAGAAACACTGTTTTTTTATTTAGTAATTTTATTTCTAGAAACTAATTCCTGAAAGATTAATCTCATAGAGGAACATATTTGGATGTTCCTGGTGGTACAGTAGATAGGAATCCACCTGCCTGTGGAAGGGGCACAGGTTTGATCCCTGGTCTGGGAAGATTCCACACGCCGCAGAGCAGTTAAGTCCCTGTTCCTCAGCTCCTGAAGCCCACGTGCCTCGAGCGTGTGCTCCGCAACCAGGCAAGCCACTGAAACGAGAAGCCCGCGGACCAAAACTAGAGAGCAGCCCCCGCTTGCCACTAGAGGAAGCCCACGCACAGAAATGAAGACCCAATGCAGCCAAAAAGAAAAACTAGTGAAAAAATGGCACCCCACTCCAGTACTTTTGCCTGGAAAATTCCATGGACGAAGGAGCCTGGTAGGCTGCAGTCCATGGGGTCGCTAAAAGTCGGACACGACTGAGCAACTTCAATTTCACTTTTCACTTTCATGCGTTGGAGAAGGAAATGGCAACCCACTCCAGTGTTCTTGCCTGAAGAATCCCAGGGACGGGGGAGCCTGGTGGGCTGCCGTCTATGGGGTCACACAGAGTCAGACACAACTGAAGCGACTTAGTAGCAGCAGCAGCAGCAGCAGCAGCAGTGAAAAAATATAAGTAAATAAAAGAGAAACATAAATCTCTTTTCCAGATTACCACTCACACTGTGTTCCTTTACACTGAACTACTCAAAGTTCCTTAAAGATGTGCTAATGAATGAACCCTGGGATCACATTATCAGCCTACCTAAGAAAGTTAATCTGTCATTACTTTCAAAGATATCAGTATATCCTGGATATCTCAACATATCTGTTATTTTGATTTATCATATTGTAATATACTATTAACATGTCTTTCTTTTTATTGGCAAATATCATTCTTGGCCGTAGGGTCCTGTACAAGGCTCAAGAAATGTTTATTGATTCCAATTTCAAATGGGTAATAGAGAGTGTAAATAGTACCCTGAATTAAGAGAGTAGGACAGAAGATTCAGGAAAAGAGTCACCTACATGCAATAATTCAGATACTCTTTGAGCAAAAATAAGTGGAAGACTGAGAAAAAAGGCAGAAGATCAGGAGAACAAAAGACCTCTGGATGCCAACTCATGCTTGAGTAAGAGCCTCTTTCCGATGAGATCATTTTTATAGGTTGCAAAGAAGCTTGTTAGCACTTTGGAAAATGTTGGAAATACACCTGAAAGAGAAAGTATGTTTGGGGAATGCGTGAAGCAGTTTGTCCCAGAGGGCCTCTTATTTTTCAGAGATAAGTTTATCTCCTAAGAGAACCTAACAGACAATAGTTTCAAATAAGATTTTTTGATCTCTTCACATCATCAAATTTTATAAGAGATATCTTTTCTCATTACTTCTATTTACTAACCATTCATCCATTCCCTAGATTTTATAATCTGTCCTCCAATATTTCCATACGAACAAAAAAGTTCTAAGATATCTGGGAGCCTCTTGTTTTCCAAGTCTAAAGTTCTTTCCTTATTATTTTGTTTCCTATGACCTTCCAACATTGGACATGCTCTTTCTTAAAACCACTTATTCTCCTAGAACTGTCCTACTTTAAGCACTTGTTCACTCCTGAAACACTAAAATATCTCTTGTGTCTGCTTTCCATTCAATCTCTTCCAACACTTAATCCATTTTACAAAAGACAGAAAGATCAACTTATTGAAACACAGTAACTCATTTCCTAACTCAAAAACTTTAAAATGACCGACAGAATTAGGGCAAATTTCTTGTCTCTAATTTAAGAGCCTTGAAATCATGGCCTTAGTTCTCACTGGTCTGCTTTATATACCACTCACTGTAAACAAACAAAAGAACTACTGACCATGCTATGGTCAACAAAGTAGAAATAGATGTTTTTCTAGAACTCTCTTGCTTTTTCGATGATCCAGCAGATGTTGGCAATTTGATCTCTGGTTCCTCTGCCTTTTCTAAAACCAGCTTGAACATCTGGAAGTTCACAGTTCATGTACTGCTGAAGCCTGGCTTGGAGAATTTTGAGCATTACTTTACTAGCGTGTGAGATGAGTGCAATTGTGCAGTAGTTTGAGCGTTCTTTGGCATTGCCTTTCTTTGGGATTGGAATGAAAACTGACCTTTTCCAGTCCTGTGGACACTGCTGAGGTTTCTAAATTTGCTGGCATATTGAGTGCAGCACTTTCACAGCATCATCTTTCAGGATTTGGAATAGCTCAACTGGAATTCCATCACCTCCACTAGCTTTGTTCATAGTGATGCTTTCTAAGGCCCACTTGACTTCACATTCCAGGATGTCTGGCTCTAGGTGACTGATCACACCATCATGATTATCTGGGTCGTGAAGCTCTTTTTGTACAGTTCTTCTGTGTATTCTTGTCACCTCTTCTTAATATCTTCTGTTTCTGTTAGGTCCATACCATTTCTGTCCTTTTTCAAGCTCATCTTTGCATGAAATGTTCCCTTGGTATCTCTAATTTTCTTGGAAAGATCTCTAGTCTTTCCCATTCTATTGTTTTCCTCTATTTCTTTACACCTAAATCTAATACATGTAAAAGCAAGTAGAGGCTTAGAAATTAAGAACACTACATAGATTGGCAAAAAATAAATAAACAATAAATGATTATTCCAAGATGACGGACCACTCTAAATGTTTACAAAAATATGAGGATGTCTCATTTCAAGTAAACCAAAGGCAGAGCTCAAAAAATAGGTAAGAGCCTGTGACAGGCAAGAGGTTGTTTCAAATATAATATTAAGCATTACAATGTACTTTGAGCACTTTCTATTCGCCATGCACCATGAGAGCACATTCCATATGTTATTTTACATTCAGAACAATTTTTTAGAATACATACTTCCACTGAATAGATGTTTTCACTGAGCAAGGCATAGGGAGGTTATATAAGGCTAAAGTTTCAAAGCCAAAATATACAGAGTCCAAACTTTCTGCCTTAAAAATCTTTATTCTACAGTAGTTAGTGAAAAGGCCCAAAGAGCCTAAGCCTGAAAGAAAACGATTTAAAAATTATGGCTTCTCTTTCACTTTTTTTTTGTTTAATTAAGAACGGACATCTAGCAACAATAACACGCCATATAATAACGAAGAAAATATCCTATTTTTCCTAACACCTTCATGTAGATTTGGGGGTTCAGGCCCTAAAAAGTGTTATCGGAAGTTAAGTGTTTCCAGAAAAACAGTATATATTAAATAACCAAATTTCAAATGCAATAAGGGATCTTAAGTAGAAGTTGAACAGTATTATAAATACCTGATTTTAAAATAGAGCTACAGAGCCAGAAAAAGGACAGATAAAATGCATGCAAACTCATTCCTGCTGGTACTTTTCTGTAAAGGTTGCTGGCCAGACAGTGATCTGCTAATATTTGAAATGAGATTTATATTAAAATGCCATAGTAAAATAAAATTTACATTAGCAAAACTAAAATTAACTGCCGTGAATGTCAGTGCCACTTACCATGATGTTTTATTTCATTAGAGTAAAAGACTAGAAAAGATACTCTACTTCTCCTCACAATAAATAAAACTAATCAATGTTAAAATCTTTCCAAGAATCATTAGAACTCTGGGAGAGAGCTGAAGAGGAGAAACATCATGTCTGTTATTACTCTGACTAAATGGGATTAACTAATCCTCCTGAGATAAAGTTATGAATTAAGTGAAGCTCAGAACAGTAAGAAAATTTGTGGGGAGAGAATGCAAATAGCTCCCTAATTATCTACAGCCTATTAACAAGCAATCCTTATTACTTGCAATTAAAATCCTCTTAAATTTTATGGCAAAAGTTCATTGAAACGTTGAAAATTATATGCTAATTATTATACTGTAAAGCACATGTTTAGTATGTACTTTACTATGGCCTCAATAAATAACAAAATATCAAATTCTAGGTGATACAATGACTAATTATTTTACAAAATGAACAACATCATGTGGTGTGAAGCCAGCGTGGGCTCCTGCTGCAAATTCACAGAGCTACAGCGCTAGAATATCCCACTAACTGTAGATCCCACACGGAAGGGGCGGGACGAACCTGGTCACGCCGAATCCCTAGCACTGCCTCAGGGTACAGCACAGGTAAGTGCTTCTGACGTACTGAAGAAATCACTTGGCAGGGTATGGAAATATTTTGTGATTAATTTATATTATTCACTTTCCAGTTCTGGATCTTCAAATGCTACTGCACAATTAGTTTATTTATTGGTTTTTGTAGCATTTCCAATATTAGAGATTTTTAACACAACTGATGTAATTTTTTTATATACAACAGCTACAGGATGGCCTAAACCAAGTTTGCCTTGTTTCTAACTGTATCATAGTACCCAGCACACATAAAGAATTCAATAAATGCAATTATGTTTGGAGTCAAATGTTAACTGGACTTACTGAGGTGGTCATTTGCAATATATACACATAGCAAATTATTATGTTGTACACCCAGAATTAATAAAATGTTATGTCAACTTGTGGCGAGAGAGAAAATTACCCAAGATGGCATATTCAGGCTCCCTTGCCCCAGGTTTTGTAAATAACTATGAACCAGCTGAGATCGGAGAAGGCAATGGTACCCCACTCCAGTACTCTTGCCTGGAAAATCCCATGGGCGGAGGAGCCTGGACGGCTGCAGTCCATGAGGTCACTGAGGGTCGGACATGACTGAGCGACTTCACTTTCACTTTTCACTTTCATGCACTGGAGAAGGAAATGGCAACCCACTCCAGTGTTCTTGCCTGGAGAATCCCAGGGATGGGGGAGCCTGATGGGCTGCCATCTATGGGGTCACACACAGGCAAACATGACTCAAGTGACTTAGCAGCAGCAGCTGAGATCACTTACAGGCACATCAGAGGCACCTGCTTGGTCGTGGGTTGTATGCCACACGTGCATAAGAACCCCACCTAAAAAGCAGGGGGAGTTACTGCTGCATCCCTGCTGTGTCTGTGGGGTCAGCCACGGGAGGAAAAAACCACAGGACGGCTACTGTGCCAGCCAGGAGAGACTGCGCTCTGTTAGGTTATGCCGTGGCTGTTGGCAGAAGAGAATAAACATCTCTGCAGCTCCTACAGCTCCCTAAGTCTTCTTCAGCCTCTTACCTTGAGCTTTGCCTACTCTGGGCTCAATGACCAGTGTGCACCATGAGATACAACAAGACGACTGGTGCTGTGAGCAGGATCAATATACAACTATACCTCAATTTTTTGAAAAAACATGAACACTGCACAGCCGTGTCTGACTCTTTGCGACCCCATGGACTATACAGTCCATGGAATTCTCCAGGCCAGAATACTGGAGTGGCTAGCCTTTCCCTTCTCTAGGGAATCTTCCCAACCCAGGAATCCAATCAAGGTCTCCCACATTGCAGGCACATTCTTTACCAGCTAAGTCAAAAGAGAAGCCCAAGAATACTGGAGTGGGTAGCCTATCCCTTCTCCAGCACATCTTCCTGACCCAGGAATCAAACTGGGGTCTCCTGCATTGCAGGTGGATTCTTTACCAGCTGAGCTATCAGGGAAGACCCAATATGAGGGAAAGTGACAGAGGCAGATGTGAACTCACTGAAGTCTGATTATAGTCCAATTATTTCTAATTCAGGTTTGGGTGAGTGGGTAAAAGTTTCTGAATATTCCACAAAGTTCAATATGTAGGCAAATCACTCCTATGTATAAAGCCTGCCCCCCAGATTTCATACAGATTCTGTAGATACAGGAAATAACAAAATAAAAGTTGCTAAGTATGACGTTGTAATGTTGTCAACAACAACAAACAATGGTCATTCTTAATCTCATCTAAGAAAATCCAACCTCTCCTTATTTGGGGTCACATTTTATTTATTAATATAACAGTAAAACAGAATCTAAAAAATATTTACACAACCTTCAAAGTAACCGTTTGTTCCTAAGTTTAAATCCATCCCTCTCCCCTAACTTTGCTAAGGAAAAAACCATTTCCACAAATCCAGGAGCTGCTGGATTCAGTCTATTTGGTAAACAAATGAGAATGATGCCCGCAGGTGCCCGTCGTCATCACCACATGGGTTTTTGGAGCTCCTCTGTCTTCAGAGGGAACTGAAAATATCTCTAAAAATGTATTCTTTATAAAAATCCTCAATACATGTCATGGGCATATTATTAAAGTACCAGTCAATAAAGACATCAGCTTAACAAGGATTTGAGTTAATGTTATCCAGAGGTACAGCCCTCTAGTCAACTTGATAAAGCTGCCACTGAATATGAACTTAACCTCCTCAGTTTTTAAACAATTATTTATTTTATTTATTTATTTATGCTATGCTGGCTCTGCTATATTCATTTTTGCTGCTGTGCAGGCTCTTCTCTAGCTGTGGCAAGCAGGAGCTGCTCTCTAGTTGGAGCGCGCGGGCTTCTCAATCGTGTGGCTTCTCCTGTTGCTGAGCACAGGCTCTAGGTCATGCGGGCTTCAGGAGCTGTGGCTCCTGTGCTCAGCAGTGGCAGCTCCTGGGCTCTAGAGCACAGGTTCAATAGGTGTGGCACAAGAGCTGAGCTGCTTCACGGCGTGTGGGATCCTCCCAGACCAGGGATCAAATCCATGTCTCCTGCATCTGCAGGTGGATTCTTTACCACTGAGACAACAGGGAAGCCCCTAACCTTCTCAATATTTCTGTTGCTGTTTTTTCTTGCTTTGAAAAAATCTTACTTCCTAATATCAGTAACGTAATTATTTGCTGTGAATTTTGTGATCATAATTATATCTAAGCATATATCAGAAACTCAGTAAGTATTTAAGAGGATGAATTAATAAAGAAGGTTACATTTTTGAGAAATTATAAGAATTAAGTTCAGAATAACAATTCCAATTGTTAGGTTCTGAGCTTAGCCCTCTTGAAAAAATAATGTATGCAGCAGCTATTGGTTTCCATTATTCAAATAAGTCTGAAAACCATGGGGCCATTTCTTGTGATGACTGTCCTTGTAGGAAAATAGAGCAAAAAGCATAGAAGGAAGACAGAAGGAGACACAACAGGCAAAGAAAAGATATGCTTATTGAATCACAGGGTCAGTATCATGAATAATTGAGAAACAAATCTAAGAAGAAATCCGTGTGTTGCTTAAAGTGTGATTAAGGCAAGACAGTTGTGTCTGCTATATACCTATAGATATCAATTATACTATCAGTAAAGTGAAGTGAAGTGAAGAGAAGTTGCTCAGTCGTGTCCGACTCTTTGCGACCCCATGGACTGTAACCTATCAGGCTCTGAGGAGCCTCTCAGTCCATGGAATTTTCCAGGCAAGAGTACTGGAGTGGGTTGCCATTTCCTTCTCCAGTGGATCTTCCCAACCCAGAGATCTAACCCGGGTCGCCCGCACTGCAGGCAGACGCTTTACTGTCTGAGCTACCAGGGAAGCCATACTATCAGTAAGATAACCAAAAACTTGAAAACTTCTTGTCTATAGCATATGTATACTGGTGGGGGTGAGGCACGTAGGGACACAGAAAGAAGGAAAAGTCTCCAAAAGAAATCTTCAAAAAGTCGCTTGAAATAATCCCTCTATATAAACAGTATTTTGTTGTTGTTGTTCAATCACTAAGTCATGTCCAACTCTTTGCAAATCCACGGCCTCTAGCATACGAGGCTTCCCTGTCCTTTACCGTCTCCTGGAGTTTGCTCAAATCCATATCCACTGAGGTGGTGATGCCATCTAACCATCTCATCCTAGCCCCCTCTTCTCCTCCTACCTTCAATCTTTCCCAGCATCAGGGTTTTTTCTTATATGTAGTATAAAATACCCAACTGATTTATTTCATTTGGCTTCCAAATTAGCCACTGATTTTTTTTAATTTTTGTATAATTATGGCTGAAAATTTCCATATATGATACAAGGTATATTTAGAAATCTAGTTTCAATTTCTGTTTTTCTTCCTTGTTCCTCTATCCCCCTTGAAGTCATTTTTATTAGTTTCTGAGTTAAAACTTCCATTTTTAAAAATATAAGCAAATATAGTTATAGTTATATTTGCTGCTCACTTTCTCAGATAAATGGTAGCATACTGTACACATTTTTCTCTACCTTGTTTTGTTCGTTTTTCCTAGCGCCCATTTTTAAAGTAGTTTATAGAGCTGTTGCTCACTGTGTGGATGCACAATGGTTTATTCAATCTGTTTCCTATACTGAAACAGCATCTTGGCTATTTTTTATCTTTTACAATTACAAATAGTGCTGTGATTACTAGCCTTGGTACAAACATCTTTTCAATTATTTTTGCCATCAACAATTTAAGACAGATTACTAAAATTAGAATCAGGTAATAAATTCATATATTATTTTTGTAGATACAGCAAAACACCCCTCCACAGGAATTATTTAACTTTGTGGTTTCTCTAGGAATGCGCACTGCAACACTCCAGGAGGACAGACACACAACTGTCATTCATCAAATCAAAAGTTTGCTGTGAGATACACAAATATACTAGAAATAGCCAGTATGCTGTTCCCATTTTTTTACACCACTGCCAAGAACGACACTTAACCTATTTATTCCGCTCAGTAAAAAAAAGTCAGAGATGCTGATGAAAACTAATTATTCTTCAGGACTATTTTAGTAGTCTAACAATTAGATTTTCACATGATTTCAAAAAATCAAACTCTATCCAATTAAAAATTTTACTGACATGGAACCTCAAGCGTTTGCAAACAGCTACTCTCTTGAAAGTTCTATACTGATGCACTGTTTACGGAGTGAGGCTAACCGTCACTTCTCAATCTTTTCGTATTCTCTTCTCATCCTACACTGAGACTACCTTGTAGGATCATGTCATAATGGCGAGAGGGGCTTCTAAGGATAAGACTCTGTCAAGTTTCTCACTTCTCTACCCACAAAATATCTGCCATCTGGAATCCACACCACCAATTCTAATTGTAGCTGCCATTGCTGCTAAAATCCATTGCCCCTCCAAATTGTGGGGGTTTTTTAAAATTTTTTATGCTCTTTATATCTTCTACCATGCTTCTCAGCTCCCAGACTTAAAATTGCAATCATAAGCCAAGATTCTCATTTTTATCTAGTGGTGAAATGATGAAATGTATACAGCAACCTTCTCATGAACATTAATTCTGACTAAGTGCTCAGGAACTGCTTCTGACTAAGTGCTCAGGAACTGCTTCTATATTATCAAAGAAGACTTATTAGTATTTTGTTTATGTTTGTGTGTTATTGTCACTTTCAACTGTTTTTATATCCAGAAGTGACATAAGGCCAGCCCTGAAACTTTACTGCATCTTTTCTTACAAAACAAGCCATATTATTTAATACTAATAGACCTGGCTTAAATTGCCTGATCTTCACCTGCATGACAAAGTTAGGTTTCATCAGACTATAAAATCATTTTCCATGCCCACTATAGCACTATTCATTATGAAAGTGAAAGTTGCTCAGTTGTGTCTGACTCTTCGAAACCTCATGGACTGTAATTAATCCATGGAATTCTCCAGGCCAGAATACTAGAGTGGGTAGCCTTTTGCTTCTCCAGGGTATCTTCCTAGCCCAGGGATCAAACCCAGGTCTTCTGCATTGCAGGCAGATTCTTTACCAGCTGAGCCAACAGGGAGCCCAAGAATACTGGAGTGGGTAGCCTATCCCTTCTCCAGCAGATCTTCCTGACCCAGTAATCAAACCGGGGTCTCTTGCATTGCAGGCAGATTTTTTACCAACTAGGCTATCGGTTCAGTTCAGTTCAGTCACTCAGTCATGTCCGACTCTTTGCGACCCCATGAATCGCACCATGCCAGGCCTCCCTGTCCATCACCAACTCTCGGAGTTCACTCAAACTCATGTCCATCAAGTCGGTGATGCCATCCAGCCATCTCATCCTCTGTCATCCCCTTCTCCTCCTGCCCCCAATCCTTCCCAGCATCAGGGTCTTTTCCAATGAGTCAACTCTTCGCATGAGGTGGACAAAGTATTGCAGTTTCAGCTTCAGCTTCAGTCCTTCCAATGAACACCCAGGACTGATCTCCTTTAGGATGGACTGGTTGGATCTCCTTGCAGTCCAAGGGACTCTCAAGAGTCTTCTCCAACACCACAGTTCAAAAGCACCGATTCTTTGGTGCTCAGCTTTCTTCACAGTCCAACTCTCACATCCATACATGACCACTGGAAAAACCATAGCCTTGACTAGATGGACCTTTGTTGGCAAAGGAATATCTCTGCTTTTCAATATACTATCTAGGTTGGTCATAAGTTTCCTTCCAAGGAGTAAGCTTCTTTTAATTTCATGGCTGCAATCATTATCTGCAGCGATTTTGGAGCCCAAAAAAATAAACTCTGACACGGTTTCCACTGTTTCCCCGTCTATTTCCCATGAAGTGATGGGACCAGATGCCATGATCAGGGAAACCCACTATTCAGTATAGTTTACAAAAATATCCTTAAAGCATATACTATGAAAAATTCTCTTGGCTGCAGAAGTCATTCAGGTTACAATACTCATTAATAGATAAATATTTACTAAGCACTAAAATGTTACACTAAAATGTAAGATCCATGAGGACAGGAAATTTTGTCTCTTTAATTTACTGCTTGATACCCTGTCCTGAGAACAGTGCTTGCATACAGCAATCCTTAAAAATTTCTATAAATATTTATTGAATGAGTAAATAAATTACACTAATATATAAAGTACTATGAAAATATGATGGACAGAGACAGTCTCTGACCTTAAGGAGCTGCTGATCAGTATGGGGGCTACATATAAATTAAAAGCTCAAATATGTAACATATAAGACAAAGAAGTGGCACTGACTACCAACATTATAGGAGCTTCTAGAATTCAAATACCATGACCCAGGGCAAGAATCCTTATTCACATGTGGCTTTTAAGAAAAAGCAGGACTCACAGAAATACAGAGGAGAGATGTACAGGTAGACGGAATGAGGTGAGCAAATGTGCAAAACAAGGAGAGGACAAGAAGCAATCTATGAGAAGACAGACTACACTCATGAAGATGAGTCTGTTCTGCTTTTTTAAAAGACAAATCACACTTAAAGCTTAACTGTACTTTAAAACTCATAGTTTTTTCTTTATACTTAATAGATGCTCAAACATTGCAAGGTCGTATAAGCAAATGTAAGTTTTTCCCCTAATAATATCAATCTCTATGGGTTATAATTTTATTATTAATGTGACTTGTTTCTGATATATAGAAGCATTTAACATTGTGTTTATATGTAAAGTTAAAGAAGAGTATTTACACTGAAGATTAACAGTCCGTATTGTGGAAAAAATAATTAGGTTACAGAAGAACATAGCTTAAAATTTTTAAAAATACATTAAAATAGTATAATTTCTCAGAACACTAAAATTAATATTTTAAAAATGATTTTAAGTTTTTAGGTATTCATATAACAGAGTAAAGCAAAGTAGTTCTAGGTTTTCTATTCAAAAATACTGAATATTTCATTCTAATGTATTAATAATGATAATACTACTAAACATGTATGTTTACCATGGGCCTAAAACTATTTTAAATGCTTTACATACAATTGTCGTAGAATTAATAATACAAAATGTAACAGTTTGCTTTCTTAAAGTTATTCTCTTAATAATTTTATGGTGCTTAGTTCTTACATGTAATGTTTTATGTGCCATTATTTTGCTTTTACTGCAAAAGAAAGATCTGGCTCCCAAAGATAAAGGAGATTTTTGGTAAATGGTGAAGGTAAAGAAATAAATGACCCACTTGGCTCGTGTGTAATTACACTGCCTGAGATTGTAACAATCTATCACATGGAGGAGGATGACACCACACGAAGGGGTGAGTCAGAGGAGATAGCCTTTGACTAACTACGGGACCCTGACGATCGATACTCCACAGATAGTGTGCTCGCAAAAACAATTGAATTCTAAAAAAGTTTGAAAATAGATTCCCCCTTTCTTCTGATACTGATCAGAGACCTATCTTGACCTTATTCTCAAAGAGCCATACTTTCTTAAAAAGGTATATGAAAGAAATAAATCCTTTCTATCTCTGGATTGTTCTTTCAAATGAGCATTTAAAACATTTCGATTATAATGACAATCCTACAAGAAAAAAATCCTACTGAAATACTTATTTCATTATTACATGAACATGCTTTCTCAATTAGCTGTTAAAAGTTATCATAATACTGAACACATGACAGGTACATATCCCAAAGACAGAAAATATAAAATCTAGTGGAAAATTAAAATTTCTAAAAGAGGTTTCAGAATACATAGTGAACTAGATATTTATAAATAGCCTACAATTTGATTACATAAAAAATGAGCAGAAGGAAACTTTAGAAAAAAAAGGAAATTTTGACTCCACAAAACATTTTACAAAATAAAATTTAAAGGATAATCCTAGTATCACTTTATTTTAAATCCTTAGACTGACTGTATCTCAGAGTAACTCCTATTACGTTAAAATGTTTTAAAATTCAGCCTGTGTGCATATGCGCTCAGTCATGTCCGACTCTTTGTAACCCCATGGACTGTAGCACACCAGGCTCCTCTATCCATGGGATTCGCAACCAAGAATACTGGCATGGGTAGCCATTTCCTTTTCCAGGGGAACTTACCAAACAAGGGAGAGAACCTGTGTCTCCTGCACCTCCTGCACTGGCAGATGGACTCTTTACAAGCTGCTTCAAACAGTATAGTTCTTTTCCTTCATTTTCAAATTCTCAGTTCAGTAGCTTAGCCGTGTAAAACTCTTTGTGACCCCATGAACTGCAGCACACCAGGCTTCCCTGTTCATCACCAACTCCCAGAGCTTATACAAACTCATGTCCATTGAGACAGTGATGCCATCCAACCATCTCATCCTCTGTCGTCCCCATCTCCTCCATCCTTCAATCCTTCCCAGCATCAGGGTCTTTCCAAATGAGTAAGTTCTTCGCATCAGGTGGTCAAAGTATTGGCGTTTCAGCTTCAACATCAGGCATTCCAATGATTATTCAGGACTGATCTCCTTTAGGATGGACTGGTTGGATCTCCTTGCAGTCCAAGGGACTCTCAAGAGTCTTCTCCAACACCACAGTTCAAAAGCATCAATTCTTTGGCGCTCAGCTTTCTTTATAGTCCAACTCTCACATCTATACATGACCACTGGAAAAACCATAGCCTTGACTGCATGGACTTTGTCAGCAAAGTAATGTCTCTGCTTTTTAATATGCTGTCTAGGTTGGTCATAGCTTTTCTTCCAAGGCGCAAGTGTCTTTTAATTTCATGACTGCAGGGACCATCTGCAGTGATTCTGGAGCCCAAAAAATAAACTCTGTCACTGTTTCCATTGTTTCCCATTCTATTTGCCATGAAGTGATGGGGCCAGATGTCATGATCTTAGTTTTCTGAATGTTGAGTTTTAACCCAGCTTTTTCACTCTTCTCTCTCATTTTCAGGAAGAGGTTCCTTGGTTCTTCTTCATTTTCTGCCATAAGGGTGGTGTCATCTGCGTATCTGAGGTTATTGATATTTCACCTGGCAATCTTTATTCCAGCTTGTGCTTCATCCATCCCAGTGTTTCTCACGACGTACTCTGCATATTAGTTAAATAAGCAGAGTGACAATAAACAGCTTTGAAGCACTCCTTTTCAATTCAACAGTCCATTGTTCCATGTCTGGTTCTAACTGTTGCTTCTTGAACTGCATACAAATTTCTCAGGAGGCTGGTATGGTGGTCTGGTAATCCCAACTCTTGAAGAATTTTCCACAGTTTGTTGTGATCCACACAGTCAAAGCCTTTGGCATAGTCAATAAGCAGAAGTAGATGACTTTCTGTAGCGCTCTTGCTTTTTCTATAATCCAATGGATGTTGGCAATTTGATCGCTGGTTCCTCGGTCTTTTCTAAATCAAGCTTGAACATCTGGAACTTCTCAGCTCATGTACTGTTGAAGCCTTGCTTGCAGAAATTTGAGCATTACTTTGCTAGCAGTGAGATGAGTGCAATTGTGTGGTGGTTTGAGCATTCTTTGGCATTGCCCGTCTCTGGGATTAGAATGAAAACTGACCTTTTCCAGTCCTGTGGCCACTGCTGAGTTTTCCAAATTTGCTGGCATATTGAGTGCAGCATTTTCAGAGAATTATTTTTTAGAATTTGAAATTGCTCGACTGGAATTCCACCACCTCCACTAGCTTTGTTCATAGTGATGCTTCCTAAGGCCCACTTGACTTCACATTCCAGGATGTCTGGCTCTACGTTGAGTTATCACACCATCATGGTTATTTGGGTCATGAAGATCTTTTTTGTATAGTTCTTCTATGTATTCTTGCCACCTCTTCTTAATATTTTCTGCTTCTGTTAGGTCCATACCATTTCTGTCCTTTATGGTGCCCATCTTTGCATGAAATGTTCCCTTGGTATATTTCATTTTCTTGAAGAGATCTCTAGTCTTTCCCATTCTATTGGTTTCCTCTGTTTCTTTGTATTGATCACTGAGGAAGGTTTTCTTATCTCTTCTTGCTATTCTTTGGAACTCTGCATTCAGATGGGTATATCTTTCCTTTTCTCCTTTGCCTTTAGCCTCTCTTCTTTTCTCAACTATTTGTAAGGCCTCCTCAAACAATCATTTTGACTTTTTCCATTTCTTTTTCCTGAGGATGGTTTTTATCAGTGCCTCCTACACAATGTTACCAACTTCTGTCCATAGTTCTTCAGGCACTCTGTCTATCAGATCTAATCCCTTATCTATTTCTCACTTCCACTGTATAATCATAAGGGATTTGATTTAGGTCATAAGGTCATACCTGAATGGTCTAGTGGTTTTCCCTACTTTCTTCAATTTAAGTGTGAATTTGTCAACAAGGAGTTCATGATATGAGCCACAGTCAGCTCCTGGTCTTGTTTTTGCTGACTGTATAGAGCTTCTCCATTTTTGGCTGTAAAGAATATAATCAGATTTCGCTTTACACCATCTGGTGATGTCCATGTGTAGAGTCGTCTCTTCTGGAGTTTTCAGACACTATATAAATTATCTGAAACTAAAAAGCCAAGTATCTAAAACACACTTCAGAGCCTGAAAGGGATAATTAAGGGGAAAGCAAAATCTACTCTAAATTCTAACACATTTTCTTTTTCACAGAGGCTTATTTTATCACAAATAGAATATAATCCATGACATATCATAAAGTAAAAGATCATAAAATTAAACTTTATAGGAAGCTTAGACTTTGTACTAATACCATAATATCACTATTACAGAGGATAAGAGAGTGAATGCATGACAGCATCCATCCAATTACTATAAAATGGATTTTGCAGAACGTCAGAATGAGAAGGGATACTACAGGAAACACAGTATATATTGTCTTCGTTCTTCAGTGCTGTTGCAATCTGATCCCTTCCAAAGTACAACTGTTAGGATATATGAATCATCTAGGTAGCTTAAAAGAATCCAGATAAATATTGAAACCTCTGACCAATTCAATTCTAAATGTAGACAAGGTTGAGAATTATGGCTTTATCTCTTTGCAAAGGTGAAAAAGCTTTGAAAGAAATAGAATCAAAGCAAACTATGCAATCGGAATACTGTTTAATAACAAAGATGATTATGCTGTTGCTGCTGAGTCGCGTCCGACTCTGTGCGACCCCATAGACGGCAGCCCACAAGGCTCCCCCGTCCCTGAGATTCTCCAGGCAAGAACACTGGAGTGGGTTGCCATTGCCTTCTCCAATGCATGAAAGTGAAAAGTGAAAGTGAAGTCGCTCAGTCGTGTCAGACCCTCAGAGACCCCATGGACTGCAGCCTTCCAGGCTCCTCCATCCATGGGATTTTCCAGGCAAGAGTACTGGAGTGGGGTGCCAAGATGATTATATTTACTCCCAAATCTCCAAAGGATGAAGGCATATGGATTACAGGAAAGCCTCAACAAACTTTACAAGTTGGCAACTTAACTAGATTAACAAGTAACTGTTAAAATGCAAATATAACTTGAGTAAACTCACTGGATTGCTCATATCTGTACCTTGACATAATGTAATCTAGCTAGTGTCACTTTCAGTTTATGGAATTTGACCATCTGGAGGCAACTGGTCATTTTGGGAACAGAGAGATCTAGGATGCAGATCCTGAATCTCTAGAGAAAATTTTTTGTTATTGTTCAGTTGCTCAGTCATGTCCAACTCTTTGAGACTCCATGGCCTGCAGTACGCTAGGCTTCCCAGTCCTTCACCGTCTCCCTGCATATATGGTGCCGTCAAAGACGAAACTTTGAAGGCACTATATACATAGGAAGGCAAACAACTCTCAGTCAGACCAGGGTACAGTAAGGTAGCAAAGGCATGTAAAAACCCATGAGAGAAGGTATGCCAATGAATATGATCTCTATTATTACCTACAAAAGTTTGTTAGTATACCAGATATGATATAAAAGTACAAGAACTATTTTGAATATAGTAAATGTTGTCCCTGAATATGGAGTTTACTCCTGTGTTTCCCATTCAACTAAGATATTAACAGTTATATCCAACCCTTTCCTGTTAAAAAAAAAAAAATTAAGAATAAAAACGTACATTCTCATGTCGGTGTTCTCTCCCTCAGTTAGTGTCGAGCACTGTCAAGTACATCTAGTATACTCCATGTACGTGTCCAAGGATTAAGAATACTAAAATGAAGATATTACATTCTTTCATTCTCTAAATAGGGCTTCCCCAATGGCTCAGCAGGTAAAGAATTCACCTGCAATACAGGAGATGTGGGTTCAATCCCTGGGTCAGGAAGATCCCTTGGAGGAGGAAATGGCAGCCCCTGCAGTACTCGTGCCTGAAAAATCCCAGGAACGGAGGAGCCTGGTAGGCTACAGTTATGAGGTCACAAGAGTCGGACTCAACTAAGCGCACACAGAGCACTATTCTCTAAATATCTTTCAGTACAGTGGGAAAACAGAAAAATGTGTAGGTAAGGTATAACTATATAAATACAACGTGTGCACTAGAGCTGCTGCAGAAGGCCACCAACAGGAGGCAGCTGCTGGTCGACACACAAACTAGACCACAGCAACTGGAGACTCTCTTCCCTCCATGTACTTGCAACGTAAGCTGTGCCCACTATTCTCACACAGGAGCCACTTCAAGGACATAGCATCCAGAGTGTAAATGTTACTCCAACTATCTGGCCTGTATAATTAACATTAAGTCTGCTACATAAACTTGTAACATTCTCAGGGTGGGTGCAGAGATTAACTCATCCAGTAGCTGGGCAAGCCAAGCCTCATGTCCAAGTTCCTTTGCTCATTTAAACTGTCACCTACCAATGTGGAGTGGTCTGCCTCTTCCTGTGGTCTCTCCTTGCCCTCTGTGTACAGGGCCAGTTTGGAACGTCACCTGGTTAAACTCTGGGGATTGCAAACCAACAAGTGCTTTGTTATATACATCTATCAAGTGCTATTGTAACACACATACACAAGGAAATAATCTATCAGGTAATATTTTTATTTTCAGTGAAATTATGAGTTTATTTAAAAAGATGACATAAGAGGGCAATCATACACAGTTTCTACATTCTCTTTTTTTCCACGCAGAATCTCTCTCTGTCTTTATGATTACATTGAAATGGAAATTAATCTCTTTTTAATGTTTAACATTTGAAACAAACCACTTTAGGATTTTGCATTTCAATTGAAACAACAAAGAGTATAAGGATATCCCCATCAGTGTTTTTTTCAAAATCACCTTTTTAGGTTTTAAAGACTTTTAAACACAGGTTGACGATGATGGTTTATTCACTAAGTTCTGTCCAGACTCTTGCAGCCCCATGGACTGTAGCCTGCCAGACTCTTTTGTCCACGGGATTTCCCAGGCAAGAATACTGGAGTGGGTTGCCATTTCCTTCTCCAATGGATCAGGTAATGCTTTTGAGAAGAAGAGACAAAGGCTTGTAAAGTACTCGGAGGCAGACATATTTCAGAAAAAATTTTAAAGATAAATAGGAGCTAAGCAAATAAGACTGGAAGAGCATTGAAGACACGAAGAAGAACATGAAAGGAAAAAAAGAAAAATGTGCAAGATACATGGAGAAGACTGAATGGCAAGGCAGACTTAAGGACTGGCACCAGGGGGCCCTAAATGTCATATCTTAAGCTTTTCCACAGACAGCGAGTTTAATAATAACATGTAAAAGCTGCAATACTATTAGGAGAGATGGCAGGCAATGAAATAAACTGGTAGGTTACCTGAAGGCATTTATAACCCAGAGTTTTTCAAAAAAGTCTAGGTTACAACCATAACCAGTTACTAAAATGGGCTACAGATGGAGCTGGTATTGTTAGGTAGTTAAAATAGGAAACAGGAGTCCAAAATGGCCGTGGCTAAAAGACAAGGAAGGGAAAAGCCCGTGAAAACAGAACAAAGCAAGGTCAAAGGAAGGTCCGAGGACTGGAGTGAGGACCTCAGGTAGAACAAACAGCACTCCTGGCTAGCCCAATTTACACAGGGCAGGCCCAAGGGGAGGAAAAGACATATAAAAAGAGGAGCCAAAGGGCCGGGGCTCTCTCTTCTTTCGCGTCTTTGGGTTGGCATTCCCTCACGCCTCAAGGATGTACTTTCCTGCTATTTTCTAAATAAAACTGAACTGTAACAAGGATCTGTCTAAGAGCTCTAACACGGTCTGTTCGCAATCCAAGAGCTAAAACACAGTCTGTCTAAAAGCTATAGAGCACCGAGGGCTTTAATGTTCGTTGCTTCAAATCTTTGTTGTGACGAGACAGAACTGAGGAGATTACACTCGCCTGACAGTATAAACAATGGAAAGCTGTTCTGATTTCAGAATGGAACCTGGAGTTTTCTCTTTTCAAAAAATGCCTAACTATGGCCTAATATTTTATCTAAAATGGATTATGATATAAATGAATGCATTACTTAATGCAAGTATAGCCTAAAATATAATAGGTTGTCACTAACTTTTCACTTTTTTTCCATTTCAACACCATCTAACTACATGCAGTGTGTTAGGTCCACAGGATTTGCTCTCTTGACAAACATCTATTTACAAAAAGACCCCCTTCTTAACCTTTATTCCTCTCAAACTTTCCCATAACATTTCATATGAAAGATCCCTTAACATAGCCATTCAAGAGCTGAGAAAACTGAGGCTTAGCCAAAAATAATCTTCTAATTAAGAGAGCTGATTTCAAACCCACAGCTCTATGAGGCCAAATCCCGTGATCATCCTGCTGTGCTGATGTGCTCAGTCATGGCCAACTCTTTGAGACCCCATGGACTGTAGCCCACCAGGTTCCTCTGTCCATGGAATTTTCCAGGCAAGAATACTGGAGTGGGGTGCCATGATCATCCAAAACTACTTCATGAGATAATTTCCTATAGTTATGAACAATTACAAATTTAAGAAGCCTAACAACTTCTGAAATTTTTTCTTCTTAAACACAATTAAAACATAATATAAGGGCTTTTTTAGGACAAAACTCATATACAATTTTATGAGTTTCGACAAATCATACAGTTGTGGTGTCAGACTCTCTAAGAATACCTCCAGATTCAATGACTCACCAGGAGGACTCACAGGACTCAGCAGAGAGTCATCCTCAGGGTTATAATTTCTTACAGCAAAAGGATGCAACTCAAAAGCAGCAAACGGAAAAAGCACAAGGAGCAAAGTCTAGAAGAAACCAGGCACAAGTTTCCAACAGTACTCTTCCTACAGAGTCAAATGGGATGGAGAACATGTGTGAAATGTTTAGGGAAGCTCATTAGAGCCTCAGCTCCCAAGGTTTTTATTTGGTGCTGGTCACTAAGGTATCCTTTACCTAGCATGCAACATAATTCCAGACTCCCAGAATAAAAACAGATGCTTAGCATAAACTATACGCTTTGCAAAAACAGGCAAACTGAGCTACTTTTACCATTTACAGAAAGTTTTATATTTGTGTAAGGAACTATTTATCATTCAAGCTACCATATACCTTATGACCAGTTCTATCTAAAGATATGAGTCTGCTATATTAAGTTTTTTCTACATAGCTGTGTGGCCTTCCCAGGTGGTGCAGTGGTAAAGAACGCACCTACCGATGCAGGCATGCTGCTTTATTCTCTGGGTCAGGAAGATCCCCTGGAGTAGGACATGGCAACCACCTCCAGTATTACTGCCTGGAAAAGTCCATGGACAAAAGAAGCCTGGTGGGCTATAGTCCATGGAGTCCCAAAGAGTCGGATGCAACTGAGCACACAGGCACACAATTGTGTAACCACAAACACAACAGGTCTGTCACACACAAAATTATTCTGTACCCCTTTGTTGTCAACTTCTACAAATCACAGGTCTGATTTTTACCCCTACAGTCTGCCTATTCCAAAATGTTACACAAATTGAAACATAATGCAGAGCTTTTTGAATCTCTCTTCCTCCAGGGCAATGCACTTAAGAGTCATGATCGATGTTGCATGTGTGTCAGTAATCTGTTCTTTTTTATTGTTAAATAATATTCACTGTACAGATACAGCATAGGTATTTTTTTCTGTGAACTACATTTACATTTCACTTGAGTAAATATCTAACAGTAGGACTTTGGAATTACAAATTACATGATAACGTTACAGAAGCTACTAAATAGTTTTCCAAAGTGGCAATACCATTTGCATTCTATTCTAATTTGTATTCCCATCAGCAATGTGTAAAAGTTCCATAATAGTCTAAAATATTCAGTGGTTTGCTCATAATTTCAGGCAGGCACTAAGAAATCCAATTGGTTGGGTGAGTAATCACACAATAAAAAGCATCTACCAAAGTGTTTCTTTTCCACACGACAAAATTCACTCATCTAACAAAATTCAGTTCAAATGTCATCACTGTTTCCCCTATGAATTTAGATGTAATTACATCTTACTGTTGTCACATCACTTAGTTCATAATACTAGAGTTTGAGTACTGTTTATTATCTGATTTTATGGTAATTTATATGTATCTATTTCCCTGTTTGTTCTATAAATTCCTTGCCAATACTGACCTATTCAATTCTGAATTTTGATCATGTCACACAGTGCCACATACCAAACAAAGAACAGTTTTTGCTAAAATAATGTAGATAAGGGGAGAATTTCTAACTGAAGATAGAGTAACTGCAACTTACTCTACAAAACAGAATGATGGAAAACACCAAACAAAATAAAAGTAGCAACAGTTTTCAAGACAACAGACATCTGACAACAAAACAGAGAGACCCCTTAGAGATGGGAAACCAATAAGCTGAGCCCTACAGTTCCCCCAGTTCACTGTTTTAAGTGTTTCTCGCCCAAAACACACTGAGGGGAAAGCTCAGCAAAGTCAAGTTCAGTTCTCTGAGTTGGAGAGACAGACCTAAGTGTCTGAGAGAAGGTGGCAAGAGTTCTCAGGACTGAGAACTGAACAGGAGAGGACTGGCAAGAAAAGGAACACCAGAGATGTGGTGGAAGAGGCTCTCAAGTATTCTGTAGGGCAGCAATCACTGCAAGCATGTCAGGAAACTATCCCAGGCCAAGGAGAGCACGACAATGGGAGAGCTCAGTATGCCTCGCTCAGTGACAGGACAGGTCAACGGAAAATCAGTACGGTTCTGTAAGACGGGAACCAAACTGACCTGACATTTATAGAACACTATACCCAATGACCGGAGAAGGCAATGGCACCCCACTCCAGCACTCTTGCCTGGAAAATCCCATGGACGGAGGAGCCTGGTGGGCTGCAGTCCATGGGGTCGCGAAGAGTCGGACACGACTGAGCGACTTCACTTTCACTTTTCACTTTCATGCATTGGAGAAGGAAATGGCAACCCACTCCAGTGTCCTGGCATGGAGAATCCCAGGCATGGGGGAGCCTGGTGGGCTGCCGTCTATGGGGTCACACAGAGTCAGATACAACTGAAGCGACTTAGCAGCAGCATACCCAATGACAGCACAATACACATTCTTTGCAACTGTGCTTGAAACACTCACCATGACAGACCACATTCTGGGGCATAAAACAAATTTCAAAAAATTGAGAAGCATTCAGATTATATAAAGTAAGTTTTATGAATGGAGCTAATTTAGAAATCATTAACTGAAAGGTCTCTGGAATATCAGAAATATTTGTGAACTAAGTAACATCTTTCTAATCACCCTTAGTTCAAAGGAAAAATCTAAGCAAAATTAGAAAGGAAACTGAACAGAAGGAAATGAAAATACAACCAATCGAAATATGAGATGCTGCCAGAGCTGTACCTTAGACATGAATTTATTGGACTAGAAGTCTATATTAGGAAAAAAAGTTTAAAAAGTCAATGACCTTAAATAAAGCAACAGCAAATTAACCCAAAACAGAAGAAAGGAAATAATAAAAATCAAAAGGATAATCAAAATAATAGAAAAAAGAAAAATTCATGAAGCACCAGACACAAATTACCAATATCAGAAATAAGATAGGCAACATCACCACAAACTTTGCAAATATTAAAAGAATAAAGGACTATTATGAATAAGTTGATGCCACTAAATTGGACAAATTTGATGATTAATGAAAGGGCTCTAAAATATTTGAAAAAATAGCTTTTGGGTTAAAAATCCACCCAACAAAATTCCAGGTCTACTTGCTTTTAGTAACAAATTCTATAAAACATTTAAGAGTAAATATTCACTTTACACAAACTGTTCAGATTATGACTTGAAGGAAATACTTCCCCTTCATTTTATGAGGCTGGCATTATCTTGATACCAAAAGTTGTCAGAGGTACTACAATAAAACAACAGACCAATATTATTCATGAATTTACATGTAAAAGTTCTACACAGAATTTTACCAAATCAAATTCAATGATAAAGGAAAAGGATAATATTTCATGATGAAGAACAGTTCATTGTCAGGATACAAGATTGGTTTAACATCCAAAAATGATTGCTTTAACATTAACAACTAAACTGAATTTATAAGAGAAAACAATTCTTGACAAATATTCTCAGCAAACCAGGAATATAAGATGACTTCTATAATCTCATAAAAGATATCTATGAAAAACCTATAGGAACATCATATTTAATGATAAAGGACTGAATGTCTCCCTGCACCCCTAAAATCAGGATAAGAACAAGGATTTATGCTTTTATTTCTATTCAACATTATGCTAGATAATCTGGCAAAGGAAAGAACAACATCCCCTTCCCACCAAAAAAACAAAGATCCAAATTAGAAAGGAAGAAGTAGGGAATTTCCTAGGAATTCAGTGGTTAAAACTCCACCCTTCCCTTGCTGAGGGTGCAGGCTCAATCCCTGGTAGGGGAACTAAGATCCCACAAACCAAACAGCCAAAAGAAAAAAAAAAGGAAGATGTAATTTTTTTTTTTTTGCTGACAATATAATTGCCTACATATACAATCAGACAGAAACTACAAAAATCTACTAAAATAACCGAGTTAAGTAAGGTTGCAGGATTCAAGATCAATTAAAAAAAAAACAGTAAAACACTGTATTTCTATACGCAGGCAATGAACAAATACAATCAAAAATGAAAGTAAATCAGCATCAAAAATATGAAGTACATAGGTATAAATCTGAAAAGATGGGTATTTATGTAAATACTAATAGCAACAAAACACTGCTAGGAGAAATTGGAGACTATATAAATGTAGAGACATTCCTTTTTCATGCATTCAGAGCCTCAATATAATCACGATGTAAATGCCCCCAAAATTCATCAACAAAATAAAATCAAATCCGAATAGGATAGAAACTGACAAGCTAATTCTAAACTACATTTGGAAATTCCAAAGACACCTACAGTATCCACAACAACTATGAAAAACAATAAAGCTAGAAGACTACCTATATCTGACTTTAAGACTTGTGGAAAAAGTAGTGTGAAAAGCATAAAGCTGGAAGACCAATACAATCTGACTTCAAGACTTAGCAATAATCAAAGACAGTGAGGCACTGGCAGAAGGATGGTAGGAATGAAGAGAATGGAAGAAAAAGTCCAGACCATCACATACATGGATAAGATTTTTGACCAAGGTGCAAAGGTTATTCAGTGGATAAAGGACTGTTTTTTTGTTTGTTTGTTTTTTTAATAAACAGTGCTAGAGCAAATGAATATTAACATGCAAAATATGACCTACAATCCATGCCTTGTACCATGTACATCAGTAACTTCAAAATGGATTTAGGATATAAATGTAAAATGTAAAGAGAAAATTTCTAGAAGAAATTGAGTACAGTCATATATGACAAACCCTGAACAAACACTACACTCAGTGGTGAAAAAGTCAAAGAATATCCTCTAAGATCAGGAACAACAGGAATAATACAAGAACACCAACTTTAGCCATTTTCATTCAACATAGTTTAGGATGTCCTAGCCACAGCAATGAGACAGAGAATTCAAATTGGAAAGGAAGCAAATTTGTCACTGAAAGTGCATTTGTAATTTCAGTTTGTTCACAAATCCAACAAAGTTAGTGTAAATACCCAGCAAACACAATTGGCCATATAGTACTGTAATATGTTTCTAATACTTTTCACACAAATAATATGAAAAAAATAACACAAAAAATAAGAACATGTTAAATGTTAAAATGCAGCACCTAGAAAAGTACAGTAGCATAACAGATGGCATACAGGGGCTGGCAAAAAAAGAACAAGCAAGAAGCACTACTGACTGGAAGAGCGGGGAGGCGCAAGACGGTAGAGATGAAGGGCTGTACACAGTAGGAGGCAGAAGACAAGCTGCAATTTCATTCAGGCCTGACGCTGATGGCACAGGTTCTGGTTCCCTGCTGGAACCAGGTGCACGTTCGCATCTTTGAGAATTTGCAACTTGAAGGTTCTTAGGTAAGGGACTTGTATGCGTTCTCTTCTCCTGGGTGAATATCCTGGAGTGGAATGACTGGATCTTAGGATGCGTGTGTGCTAAATCACTTCAGTCGTGTCCAACTCTTTGCAACCCTATGGACTGTAGCCCACCAGCCCCTCTGTCAATGGGATTCTCCAGGCATGGATAGCAGGGTGGGTTTATTTAAACACACCTTTTTTAAGAAGCTGCCAAACTGTTTTCCAAGGTGCCATTTTACATATCGACTGGCAGTGTCTAAGAGTTCCAGTTCCTCCATAACCTCACCAGCACTGGTTATTAATTTTTAATTTTAGGCAGTCTAATAGAAATACAATGTTTAGTTTTAATTTGCCTAATAAATAATATTGAGTATTTTTGTGTGCTTTTTGATCATATTTTCATGTATGTATTTTCTTTGGTGAAATGTTCATTGATATCTTTTGCCTGTTTAAAATTTAAGTGGTCTTTTTATTATTGAATTTTGGGGTATCTATATCTTCAGGATGCCAATCCATCCAGTATTCTAAATTTACCGAAGCTATAGCTGCTTATGATTTTTTATTAAGTTTTTGTGTTAATCATGCATTTGACGTATCTTTTAAAATCCCTGCTTTACCCAGGATCATAAAGATCTTTTTTTCTTGTATTCTTCTAGAATGCCCACTTTAGCCATTTATATTCAACACAGGTTCAGATAACCTAGACACAGCAACCAGAGAAGAAAAATAAATAAAAGGAATCCAAAAAGTAAAGTCCCTGGATACAAAATTAATATACAAAAATCTGCTGCATATCTATATACTAAAACCAACTATCAGAAAGGGAAACGAAGGAAACAATCCCATTTATCACTGCATCAAAGAGAAAAAACAAAAAACAAAACAAAACCAGAAATAAACCTACATAAGGAGGTATATATACCTATACCCTGAGAACTATAAAACACTGATGAAGTACACTGAAGACAATAGAGATGGAACAATACACCGTGTTCCTGGGTTGAAATAAACTATATTATGAAAATGATCATACTGCCAAAGGGAGTCTACACATTCAACACAATCCCAATCAAATTATCAATGGCATTTTTTTAGTAATACTTATGATTCCTCCATCTTTGTTATTCTTTCTTAAGATTATTTTGGTTATTGAGGGTCTTTTGTGTTTCCACAGAAATTTAAAATTTTTGTCCTAGTTCTGTGAAACTTCATGTCTACAGCACTCAAAACATCAAAATAGATTAAAGAACTAAATGTAAGACCAGATATTATAAAACTCCTAGAGGAAAACACATGCAAAATACCCTGATATAAATCAAAGCAATATATTTTTGGTTCCACCTCCTACAAGTAATTGAAATAAAAACAGAAACAAATGGGATCTAGTCAAACTTAAAGGCTTTTGCACAGCAAAGGAAACTATAAACAAAACAAAAAGACAATCTACAGATCGGGAGAAAATATTTGCTCAATGAGACTAACAAGGGCTTAATTTCCAAAATATACAAACACCTTATACAGCTTAATATCAAAGAAACAAAAAACGCAATCAAAAACTGGGCAGAAAACCTAAACAGACATTTCTCCAAAGAAGACTGCACATGGTAAAGGCACATGGAAAGATGCCCAATGCTGCTAATTATCAGAGAAACACAAATCAAAACTAAAATGAGGCGTCACCTCGCCACTGAGACTGGCCATCATTTAAAAGTCTAAAAATAAAATATGCTGGAGAGAGTGTGGAGAAAAAGGAACCCCTTCAGCCCACACTGCTTGTGGGACTATAACTGGTACAGCCACTATGGAGAACAGTTTGAAGGTTCCTTGGAAAACTAAAAATAGAGTTACCATATGATCTGACAGACAAGAGTGCCTGATGAACTACGGACAAAGGTTCGTGACGCTGTACAGGAGACAGGGATCAAGACAATCCCCAAGAAAAAGGAATGCAAAAAAGCAAAATGGCTGTCTGAGGAGCCCTTACAAATAGCTGTGAAAAGCGAAGAGAAGCGAAAAGCAAAGGAGAAAAGGAAAGAAATACCCATTTGAATGCAGAGTTCCAAAGAATAGCAAGGAGAGATAAGAAAGCCTTCCTCAGTGATCAATGCAAAGAAATAGAGGAAACAATAGAATGGGAAAGACTAGAGATCTCTTCAAGAAAAATGAGAGATACCAAGGGGACATTTCATGAACTACTGCACAACTGCACTCATCTCACACACTAGTAAAGTAATGCTCAAAATTCTCCAAGCCAGGCTTCAGCAATATGTGAACCATGAACTTTCAGATGTTCAAGCTGGTTTTAGAAAAGGCAGAGGAACCAGAGATCAAATTGCCAACATACACTGGATCATCGAAAAAGCAACAGAGATCCAGAAAAACATCAATTTCTGCTTTACTGACTATGCCAAAGCTTTTGACTGTGTGGATCACAATAAACTGTGGAAAATTCTGAAAGAGATGGGAATACCAGACCACCTGACCTGACTCTTGAGAAATCTGTATGCAGGTCAGGAAGCAATAGGTAGAACTGGACATAGAACAACACAATGGTTCCAAATAGGAAAAGGAGTACATCAAGGCTGTATATTGTCACCCTGCTTATTTAACTTATATGCAGAGTACATCATGAGAAACGCTGGGCTGGAAGAAGCACAAGCCGGAATCAAGATGGCCGGGAAAAATATCAATAACCTTAGATATGCAGATGACACCACCCTTATGGCAGAAAGTGAAGAAGAACTAAAGAGCCTCTTGATGAAAGTGAAAGAAGAAAGTGAAAAAGTTGGCTTAAAGCTCAACATTCAGAAAACCAAGATTATGGCATCTGGTCCCATCACTTCATGGCAAATAGATGGGGAAACAGTGGATACAGTGTCAGACTTTATTTTTGGGGGCTCCAAAAATCACTGCAGATGGTGACTGCAGTCATGAAATTAAGAGACACTTACTCCTTGGAAGGAAAGTTATGAGACCAACCTAGATAGCATATTAAAAAGCAGAGGCATTACTTTGCCAACAAAGGTCCGTCTAGTCAAGGCTATGGTTTTTCCAGTAGTCATGTATGAAATGAGAGCTGGACTATAAAGAAAGCTGAGTGCCGAAGAATTGATGCTTTTGAAGTGTGGTGTTGGAGAAGACTCCTGAGAGTCCATTGGACTGCAAGGAGATCCAACCAGTCCATCCTAAAGGAGATCAGTCCTGGGTGTTCATTGGAAGGACTTATGTTGAAGCTGCAACTCCAATACTTTGGCCACCAGATGCAAAGAACTGACTCATTGGAAAAGACCTGGTGCTGGGAAAGACTGAAGGCAGGAGAAGGGGACGACAGAGGATGAGATGGTTGGATGGCATCACCAACTCAATGGACATGAGTTTGAGTAAACTCCAGAAGTTGGTGATGGACAGGGAGGCCTAGTGTGCTGCGGTCCATGGGGTCACAAAGAGTCAGACACGACTGAGCGACTGAACTGAACTGAAGATCCTATAATCCCACTCCTGGGGATATATCCAGAGAAAATTCTAATTCAAAAAGATACACGCACCCAAATGTTCACAGCAGCACTATTTACAATGGCCAAGACACAGAAGCAACCTAAATGTCTACAGACAGATGAATGGATATAGAAGATGTGGTAAACACACACACACACACACTTGAACAGTATTCCACCATAAAAAGAATGAAAATTGCCATTTTCAGCAACTTAGATGGACCTAGGAGAAGGAAATGGCAACCCACTCCAGTGTTTTTGCCTGGAGAATCCCAGGGACGGGGGAGCCTGGTGGGCTGCCGTCTATGGAGTCACACAGAGTCGGACACGACTGAAGTGACTTAGCTTAGCAGATGGACCTAGAGATTATCACATTAAGTGAAGACTGACGGAGAAAGATAAATACCATAATGATATCACTTAAATGTGGACTCTTACCCAAAAAAATGATACAAATGAACTTATGTATAAAACAGAAATAGACTCACAGATATAGAAAACAGTCTTATTTTTGTTTACCAAAGGTGATAGTGGGGGATGGAGGGACATAAATCAGGTTTTAGGATTAACATATACACGATGTTGTGTTAGTGTCAAGTGTTCAGCAGAGTGATTCAGTTACACATATATATTTTTTTCAGATTCCTTTCTATTATTGGTTATTACAAGATACTGAGTAAAGTTCCCTGTGCTATACAGTAGACTTGTTCTCTTACTTTGCTATACACTTGAAACTAATACAGCATTGTAAATCACTATATTAATAAAATAACACTTTTTTTTTATGTTAACTCTTCCATTTACTTGCCCGTTAACGCTAGTTTCTTCATTGATAAAATAGAGTCAGTTTCCTTTAGCTCTCACTGGCCTGTTTTTAAGATAAGTTGAGATAATTTTTATAAAGTACTTAGCTCAATAACTGGCTCTAAATTAATTACTCTGTAAGTGTTAGCTATCATTATAGAAATATTAAATAGGGCTTCCACATGGCACTAGTGGTAAAGAATACGCTTGCCAATGCAGGAGAGGCAGGTTTGATCCTTGGATGGGGAACATCCAGTGGAATAGGGAATGGCAACCAACTTCAGTATTTTTGCCTGGAAAATTCCAAAGACAGAGAGACCAGACAGGTTACACACCATGGGGCCACAAAGAGTTGGATACAACTAAGCAACTGAGAATGCACACATGTAGATACAAACATACAAAGCTCTAGATATTCTTTCCTGATTCCTGAATAAACTTTTAGAAAACAAAATATTAGAGCTAAAGAGGATCTTGTTATCTAATAAGCTTATTTTTTTAGCAACATTTGCCATCTTTGCAATAAGTTAACATTTCCCTCTTCCTTTAATCCTCAGGTTCTAATGCAAACCAACTATCACTGCCTTCTTTTCACAGGTAATCTGTCTGAAATAAACAGATGCACATGAAATTAAGATTCTGTTAGGTTAACGTGTGCACTGTCACATAATCAGTTAGTGAAAGAGTCAAGAATATAAATACAGATGTAACACTAGGTAGTGTCTTTCCACAAAATCACTATGATCTTTTACCAAGAAAGAGTAAAGATAGGAAAAAAAAAAAAAAAAAAAGGCCTTTTATTTCCCTATTTATGGCTATGTACAGTGAGAAATTATCATCATTGCTTTTAAGTTCCTTATAATTGTCTGTTCACTTTTCTGTTTCTTCTTTTAGACAGAAAGTTCCATGAGGGCAAGAGACATACCTGTTTTACTTACATTGGTTTTTCGTTGCCTTACTGTGAACAGTAAGTGATGGACAGCCGGAGTTAAATAAACATGATAGAAAAAGTTTCCCCAATAGGCAGGAGAAACAAAACTTGAAACAGCCAAATATTAGCTACCAGAATACTGTATAATGGTCTGAACTAGAAGGCAGATCTGATGACAAATTACAAGGTTTTTTGCTGTGGTTCTCCGATGATGTTTGTTCTGGGGTAACTGTTAAAAACAGATTGTACGGCTCCACCCAGTTCTATATGGAACTATTAGATTTTCTCACATTCCCTGAATAATTTCAGCTGCTTCCAATCCTTTAAAATACTTCTGAAAATTTTTGATGCAAAAAATTACACCAGGAGCTATTAAAGTTCAAGGACCCCTACCTAAATTACAATTTGAAATTACCAATTGAACTTAAAATTTTTCTAATCGAAATATTCAAGAGT